>NC_047104.1:2807188-2892759 GCF_902500255.1 Thalassophryne amazonica
AGCCTGTCTAGTGGATTTTTATTTTATTTTCTACCACTGTTGTCGTGCGTTATCTGTGCTGCTCCACAGCCTGTCTAGTGGATTTTTATTTTATTTTCTACCACTGTTGTCGTGCGTTATCTGTGCTGCTCCACAGCCTGTCTAGTGGATTTTTATTTTATTTTTTACCACTGTTGTCGTGCGTTATCTGTGCTGCTCCACAGCCTGTCTAGTGGATTTTTATTTTATTTTCTACCACTGTTGTCGTGCGTTATCTGTGCTGCTCCACAGCCTGTCTAGTGGATTTTTATTTTATTTTCTACCACTGTTGTCGTGCGTTATCTGTGCTGCTCCACAGCCTGTCTAGTGGATTTTTATTTTATTTTCTACCACTGTTGTCGTGCGTTATCTGTGCTGCTCCACAGCCTGTCTAGTGGATTTTTATTTTATTTTCTACCACTGTTGTCGTGCGTTATCTGTGCTGCTCCACAGCCTGTCTAGTGGATTTTTATTTTATTTTCTACCACTGTTGTCGTGCGTTATCTGTGCTGCTCCGCAGCCTGTCTAGTGGATTTTTATTTTATTTTCTACCACTGTTGTCGTGCGTTATCTGTGCTGCTCCGCAGCCTGTCTAGTGGATTTTTATTTTATTTTCTACCACTGTTGTCGTGCGTTATCTGTGCTGCTCCGCAGCCTGTCTAGTGGATTTTTATTTTATTTTCTACCACTGTTGTCGTGCGTTATCTGTGCTGCTCCACAGCCTGTCTAGTGGATTTTTATTTTATTTTCTACCACTGTTGTCGTGCGTTATCTGTGCTGCTCCGCAGCCTGTCTAGTGGATTTTTATTTTATTTTCTACCACTGTTGTCGTGCGTTATCTGTGCTGCTCCACAGCCTGTCTAGTGGATTTTTATTTTATTTTCTACCACTGTTGTCGTGCGTTATCTGTGCTGCTCCACAGCCTGTCTAGTGGATTTTTATTTTATTTTTTACCACTGTTGTCGTGCGTTATCTGTGCTGCTCCACAGCCTGTCTAGTGGATTTTTATTTTATTTTCTACCACTGTTGTCGTGCGTTATCTGTGCTGCTCCACAGCCTGTCTAGTGGATTTTTATTTTATTTTCTACCACTGTTGTCGTGCGTTATCTGTGCTGCTCCACAGCCTGTCTAGTGGATTTTTATTTTATTTTCTACCACTGTTGTCGTGCGTTATCTGTGCTGCTCCACAGCCTGTCTAGTGGATTTTTATTTTATTTTCTACCACTGTTGTCGTGCCGTTATCTGTGCTGCTCCACAGCCTGTCTAGTGGATTTTTATTTTATTTTCTACCACTGTTGTCGTGCCGTTATCTGTGCTGCTCCACAGCCTGTCTAGTGGATTTTTATTTTATTTTCTACCACTGTTGTCGTGCGTTATCTGTGCTGCTCCGCAGCCTGTCTAGTGGATTTTTATTTTATTTTCTACCACTGTTGTCGTGCGTTATCTGTGCTGCTCCGCAGCCTGTCTAGTGGATTTTTATTTTATTTTCTACCACTGTTGTCGTGCGTTATCTGTGCTGCTCCACAGCCTGTCTAGTGGATTTTTATTTTATTTTCTACCACTGTTGTCGTGCGTTATCTGTGCTGCTCCACAGCCTGTCTAGTGGATTTTTATTTTATTTTCTACCACTGTTGTCGTGCGTTATCTGTGCTGCTCCACAGCCTGTCTAGTGGATTTTTATTTTATTTTCTACCACTGTTGTCGTGTGTTATCTGTGCTGCTCCACAGCCTGTCTAGTGGATTTTTATTTTATTTTCTACCACTGTTGTCGTGCGTTATCTGTGCTGCTCCACAGCCTGTCTAGTGGATTTTTATTTTATTTTCTACCACTGTTGTCGTGCGTTATCTGTGCTGCTCCACAGCCTGTCTAGTGGATTTTTATTTTATTTTCTACCACTGTTGTCGTGCCGTTATCTGTGCTGCTCCACAGCCTGTCTAGTGGATTTTTATTTTATTTTCTACCACTGTTGTCGTGCCGTTATCTGTGCTGCTCCACAGCCTGTCTAGTGGATTTTTATTTTATTTTCTACCACTGTTGTCGTGCCGTTATCTGTGCTGCTCCACAGCCTGTCTAGTGGATTTTTATTTTATTTTCTACCACTGTTGTCGTGCGTTATCTGTGCTGCTCCACAGCCTGTCTAGTGGATTTTTATTTTATTTTCTACCACTGTTGTCGTGCGTTATCTGTGCTGCTCCACAGCCTGTCTAGTGGATTTTTATTTTATTTTCTACCACTGTTGTCGTGCGTTATCTGTGCTGCTCCACAGCCTGTCTAGTGGATTTTTATTTTATTTTCTACCACTGTTGTCGTGCGTTATCTGTGCTGCTCCACAGCCTGTCTAGTGGATTTTTATTTTATTTTCTACCACTGTTGTCGTGCGTTATCTGTGCTGCTCCGCAGCCTGTCTAGTGGATTTTTATTTTATTTTCTACCACTGTTGTCGTGCCGTTATCTGTGCTGCTCCGCAGCCTGTCTAGTGGATTTTTATTTTATTTTCTACCACTGTTGTCGTGCGTTATCTGTGCTGCTCCACAGCCTGTCTAGTGGATTTTTATTTTATTTTCTACCACTGTTGTCGTGCGTTATCTGTGCTGCTCCACAGCCTGTCTAGTGGATTTTTATTTTATTTTCTACCACTGTTGTCGTGCCGTTATCTGTGCTGCTCCACAGCCTGTCTAGTGGATTTTTATTTTATTTTCTACCACTGTTGTCGTGCGTTATCTGTGCTGCTCCACAGCCTGTCTAGTGGATTTTTATTTTATTTTCTACCACTGTTGTCGTGCGTTATCTGTGCTGCTCCACAGCCTGTCTAGTGGATTTTTATTTTATTTTCTACCACTGTTGTCGTGCGTTATCTGTGCTGCTCCACAGCCTGTCTAGTGGATTTTTATTTTATTTTCTACCACTGTTGTCGTGCGTTATCTGTGCTGCTCCGCAGCCTGTCTAGTGGATTTTTATTTTATTTTCTACCACTGTTGTCGTGCGTTATCTGTGCTGCTCCGCAGCCTGTCTAGTGGATTTTTATTTTATTTTCTACCACTGTTGTCGTGCGTTATCTGTGCTGCTCCACAGCCTGTCTAGTGGATTTTTATTTTATTTTCTACCACTGTTGTCGTGCGTTATCTGTGCTGCTCCGCAGCCTGTCTAGTGGATTTTTATTTTATTTTCTACCACTGTTGTCGTGCGTTCGCTGTTGCCGTGCGTTACTTGTGCTGCTTCATGGCCTGTCTGGTGCCTTAACTAAAGCACTCCTTCTGCTGAATCACCTCTAAATTATTTACACATTATTCACTTTGCCTGTTTTTAGGAATCCACTAGGTTGCGTAGCTACTAGCTTTTAGCTGATTTAGCATGGCGGCTTCTCCTGTCTCTCCCGTGCTTTTCTGCTCTGGGTGTGAAATGTTTAGTTATTCCTCGGCCTCCTTTAGCAGTAACGGTACTTGTAATAAGTGTAGCTTATTCGTAGCTTTGGAGGCCAGGCTGGGCGAATTGGACACTCGGCTCCGCACCGTGGAAAATTCTACAGCTAGCCAGGCCCCTGCAGTCGGTGCGGACCAAGGTAGCTTAGCCGCCGCTAGTTCCCCCCTGGCAGATCCCGGGCAGTCGGGAAAGCAGGCTGACTGGGTGACTGTGAGGAGGAAGCGTAGCCCTAAACAGAAGCCCTGTGTACACCGTCAACCCGTTCACATCTCTAACCGTTTTTCCCCACTCGACGATACACTCGCCGAGGATCAAACTCTGGTTATTGGCGACTCTGTTTTGAGAAATGTGAAGTTAGCGACACCAGCAACCATAGTCAATTGTCTTCCGGGGGCCAGAGCAGGCGACATTGAAGGAAATTTGAAATTGCTGGCTAAGGCTAAGCGTAAATTTGGTAAGATTGTAATTCACGTCGGCAGTAATGACACCCGGTTACGCCAATCGGAGGTCACTAAAATTAACATTAAATCGGTGTGTAACTTTGCAAAAACAATGTCGGACTCTGTAGTTTTCTCTGGGCCCCTCCCCAATTGGACCGGGAGTGACATGTTTAGCCGCATGTTCTCCTTGAATTGCTGGCTGTCTGAGTGGTGTCCAAAAAATGAGGTGGGCTTCATTGATAATTGGCAAAGCTTCTGGGGAAAACCTGGTCTTGTTAGGAGAGACGGCATCCATCCCACTTTAGATGGAGCAGCTCTCATTTCTAGAAATCTGGCCAATTTTCTTGGATCCTCCAAACTGTGACTGTCTAGCGTTGGGACCAGGAGGCAGAGCTGTGGTCTTATACACCTCTCTGCAGCTTCTCTCCCCCTGCCATCCCCTCATTACCCCATCCCCGTAGAGACGGTGCCTGCTTCCAGACCACCAATAACCAGCAAAAATCTATTTAATCAAAAAAATTCAAAAAGAAAAAATAATATAGCACCTTCAACTGCACCACAGACTAAAACAGTTAAATGTGGTCTATTAAACATTAGGTCTCTCTCTTCTAAGTCCCTGTTGGTAAATGATATAATAATTGATCAACGTATTGATTTATTCTGCCTAACAGAAACCTGGTTACAGCAGGATGAATATGTTAGTTTAAATGAGTCAACACCCCCGAGTCACACTAACTGTCAGAATGCTCATAGCACGGGCCGAGGAGGAGGATTAGCAGCAATCTTCCATTCCAGCTTATTAATTAATCAAAAACCCAGACAGAGCTTTAATTCATTTGAAAGCTTGTCTCTTAGTCTTGTCCGTCCAAATTGGAAGTCCCAAAAACCAGTTTTATTTGTTATTATCTATCGTCCACCTGGTCGTTACTGTGAGTTTCTCTGTGAATTTTCAGACCATTTGTCTGACTTAGTGCTTAGCTCAGATAAGATAATTATAGTGGGCGATTTTAACATCCACACAGATGCTGAGAATGACAGCCTCAACACTGCATTTAATCTATTATTAGACTCTATTGGCTTTGCTCAAAAAGTAAATGAGTCCACCCACCACTTTAATCATATCTTAGATCTTGTTTTGACTTATGGTATGGAAATAGAAGACTTAACAGTATTCCCTGAAAACTCCCTTCTGTCTGATCATTTTTTAATAACATTTACATTTACCCTGATGGACTACCCTGCAGTGGGGAATAAGTTTCATTACACTAGAAGTCTTTCAGAAAGCGCTGTAACTAGGTTTAAGGATATGATTCCTTCTTTATGTTCTCTAATGTCATATAACAACACAGAGCAGAGTAGCTACCTAAACTCTGTAAGGGAGTTAGAGTATCTCGTCAATAGTTTTACATCCTCATTGAAGACAACTTTGGATGCTGTAGCTCCTCTGAAAAAGAGAGCTTTAAATCAGAAGTGTCTGACTCCGTGGTATAACTCACAAACTCGTAGCTTAAAGCAGATAACCCGTAAGTTGGAGAGGAAATGGCGTCTCACTAATTTAGAAGATCTTCACTTAGCCTGGAAAAAGAGTTTGTTGCTCTATAAAAAAGCCCTCCGTAAAGCTAGGACATCTTTCTACTCATCACTAATTGAAGAAAATAAGAACAACCCCAGGTTTCTTTTCAGCACTGTAGCCAGGCTGACAAAGAGTCAGAGCTCTATTGAGCTGAGTATTCCATTAACTTTAACTAGTAATGACTTCATGACTTTCTTTGCTAACAAAATTTTGACTATTAGAGAAAAAATTACTCATAACCATCCCAAAGATGTATCGTTATCTTTGGCTGCTTTCAGTGATGCCGGTATTTGGTTAGACTCTTTCTCTCCGATTGTTCTGTCTGAGTTATTTTCATTAGTTACTTCATCCAAACCATCAACATGTTTATTAGACCCCATTCCTGCCAGGCTGCTCAAGGAAGTCCTACCATTATTTAATGCTTCAATCTTAAATATGATCAACTTATCTTTGTTAGTTGGCTATGTACCACAGGCTTTTAAGGTGGCAGTAATTAAACCATTACTTAAAAAGCCATCACTTGACCCAGCTATTTTAGCTAATTATAGGCCAATCTCCAACCTTCCTTTTCTCTCAAAGATTCTTGAGAGGGTAGTTGTAAAACAGCTAACTGATCACCTGCAGAGGAATGGTCTATTTGAAGAGGTTCAGTCAGGTTTTAGAATTCATCATAGTACAGAAACAGCATTAGTGAAGGTTACAAATGATCTTCTTATGGCTTCGGACAGTGGACTTATCTCTGTGCTTGTTCTGTTGGACCTCAGTGCTGCTTTTGATACTGTTGACCATAAAATTTTATTACAGAGATTAGAGCATGCCATAGGTATTAAAGGCACTGCGCTGCGGTGGTTTGAATCATATTTGTCTAATAGATTACAGTTTGTTCATGTAAATGGGGAATCTTCTTCACAGACTAAAGTTAATTATGGAGTTCCACAAGGTTCTGTGCTAGGACCAATTTTATTCACTTTATACATGCTTCCCTTAGGCAGTATTATTAGACGGTATTGCTTAAATTTTCATTGTTACGCAGATGATACCCAGCTTTATCTATCCATGAAGCCAGAGGACACACACCAATTAGCTAAACTGCAGGATTGTCTTACAGACATAAAGACATGGATGACCTCTAATTTCCTGCTTTTAAACTCAGATAAAACTGAAGTAATTGTACTTGGCCCCACAAATCTTAGAAGCATGGTGTCTAACCAGATCTTTACTCTGGATGGCATTTCCCTGACCTCTAGTAATACTGTGAGAAATCTTGGAGTCATTTTTGATCAGGATATGTCATTCAAAGCGCATATTAAACAAATATGTAGGACTGCCTTTTTGCATTTACGCAATATCTCTAAAATCAGAAAGGTCTTGTCTCAGAGTGATGCTGAAAAACTAATTCATGCATTTATTTCCTCTAGGCTGGACTATTGTAATTCTTTATTATCAGGTTGTCCTAAAAGTTCCCTAAAAAGCCTTCAGTTAATTCAAAATGCTGCAGCTAGAGTACTGACAGGGACTAGCAGGAGAGAGCATATCTCACCCATATTGGCCTCTCTTCATTGGCTTCCTGTTAATTCTAGAATAGAATTTAAAATTCTTCTTCTTACTTATAAGGTTTTGAATAATCAGGTCCCATCTTATCTTAGGGACCTCGTAGTACCATATCACCCTAATAGAGCGCTTCGCTCTCAGACTGCAGGCTTACTTGTAGTTCCTAGGGTTTGTAAGAGTAGAATGGGAGGCAGAGCCTTCAGCTTTCAGGCTCCTCTTCTGTGGAACCAGCTCCCAATTCAGATCAGGGAGACAGACACCCTCTCTACTTTTAAGATTAGGCTTAAAACTTTCCTTTTCGCTAAGGCTTATAGTTGGGGCTGGATCGGGTGACCCTGGACTATCCCTTGGTTATGCTGCTTTAGACGTAGACTGTGGGGGGGTTCCCATGATGCACTGTTTCTTTCTCTTTTTGCTCTGTATGCATCACTCCGCATTTAATCATTGGTGATTGATCTCTGCTCCCCTCCACAGCATGTCTTTTTCCTGGTTCTTTCCCTCAGCCCCAACCAGTCTCAGCAGAAGACTGCCCCTCCCTGAGCCTGGTTCTGCTGGAGGTTTCTTCCTGTTAAAAGGGAGTTTTTCCTTCCCACTGTTGCCAAGTGCTTGCTCACAGGGGGTCGTTTTGACCGTTGGGGTTTTTCATAATTATTGTATGGCCTTGCCTTACAATATAAAGCGCCTTGGGGCAACTGTTTGTTGTGATTTGGCGCTATATATAAAAAAAGTTGATTGATTGATTGATCTTGATATGGCACACCTGTGAGGTGGGATGGATTATCTCAGCAAAGGAGAAGTGCTCACTATCACAGATTTAGACTGGTTTGTGAACAATATTTGAGGGAAATGGTGATATTGTGTATGTGGAAAAAGTTTTAGATCTTTGAGTTCATCTCATACAAAATGGGAGTAAAACCAAAAGTGTTGTGTTTATATTTTTGTTGAGTATATATATATATATATATATATATATATATATATATATATATATATATATATATATATATATATATATATATATATATATATATATACACGTGTGTGTTTCCCCCCTTTTACTAAGTTATTACCATCGGCACTATACTTCTATTTGACTAGCATTTCCACTACAGGATCTTGATGTATAAAAATAATACTTTTGACCATGGTCACGACACCAGCAATAACAGGTATTATGCAAATATGTTAACATATATTATATTAACAAACATATAGTAAGATTGTATTATTATTATTATTTTCTTTTTTTAACAATATAATTTACAATTATGGCTATGATATATATAATTAAATTGATGTACAGTATAATTCTGGGTATTTTATGAAAGTTTGTGTGTCCTAGCGAGACCCTTCTATTGCTGACAAGGCAAAAAAGCAAAGGTAAATTAAATAGAAATAAATTAAAAAGACGTAATGATCACACACCTCTCTCCTCATTCATGTATTTCAACAGAACCATTTCTTTGTATCTTTTTTTGAATTGATGGATATTTGGACATCGCTTGAGCTGAGGTACCAAACTATTCCACAGCTTAATACCACACACGGACACACAGAAACTTTTCCTGGTAGTTCTCACTGCCTTGACTTTAAAGTTACCACATCCCCTAAAATTATAGCTCCCTTCTCTGAGTAAAAAGACTCAGAATACTACTAGGTAATGAGTTTTTACTGGCTTTATATAATAATTGTGCAGTGTAGAAATTAACCAAATCTGGCATTTTCAACAATGTGGATTGCAAAAATAGACTGTTTGTGTGATCAAGATATCCTACCTTGTAGATGATTCTTATTGCACACTTCTGGAGTATACAGAGGGGATGTAGCAAACTTTTGTAATTGTTGCCCCAGATTTGTATACAGTATATTAAGTAAGGAGAGACTAAAGAACAATACAATAAATATAATGCATTATGATCCAGAAAATATTTTGCTTTGTACATAATAGAGACATTCTTGGAAACTTTTTTATGTATGTGGCTGATATGAGACTTCCAGCTTAATTTACTATCAATGGTTATCCCTAAAAATTTGATTTCTGACACTTTATCTATTTTGACACCATCTATATTTATTGGTAAATTAGAATTGTCATTATGATGTCCGAAAAACATGACTTTACTCTTATTTATATTTAGGGATAATTTATTAATATTCAACCAGGTTTTCAGCTTAATTAAGTCACTATTTACCACATTAATAAGTTTGCTATAATTATCACAGGAATAGAATATATTGGTGTCATGTGCAAATAATAATAATTTTAATAATTGTGACACATTAAAAATGTCATTTATATAAAGATTAAAAAAATGTGGACCCAGTATGGATCCCTGTGGGACCCCACAAGCGATGCCCAAACATCCAGATTTAAATGCACCCATCTGCACAAACTGTTGTCTCGCTGTTAAATAGCTTTGAATCCAGTTCTAAGCCACTCCCGATACCAGATCTTTCCAGTTTATTGAGTAGAATTGAGTGATTAAGGGTGTCAAACGCTTTCTTTAAATCAATGAATATTCCAACTATATAGTTTTTACTATCTAAGGTGTTTGTGATCTCTTCTATTGCTTCAATTATTGCAAGTGAAGTTGACTTTCCAGACCTAAACCCATATTGACTTTCGTTAATTATGTTGTATTTTTCTATAAAGGATTCTAACCTGTTGTTGAAAAGCTTTTCTAAAATTTTGAGTAGAGAGACCGGTCTGTAGTTTGTGAAGATATGTTTATTTCCATTTTTGTATAGTGGAATAACTTTTGCCATTTTCATTTTTTTCGGGAATGTCCCAGTTTGAAATGACAAGTTACGTATATGAGTCAGGGGTTTTGATATGCTTTTAATTATTGTTTTTACTAGCTTCATATCTATGTCATAACAGTCAATTGATTTTTTTATTTTTACATTTATTAACAATATCTATTATTTCGGTTTCACTAACACTGGAGAGAAACATTGTGTTTGGATTGATTTTTATGAGTGATTCCTGCTCCTTGTTACAACCTTCGGGAATTTTTGCTGCCAAGTCAGGTCCAATATTAACAAAGAAGTTATTAAAGCCATTAACTGTGTTATTCATATTACAGATGTCACTGTTCTTATCAATAAAATAATTTGGATAAGAATGACCTCTTACCTTATTTTTGATTATAGTGTTAAGAATTTCCCAGATTCTCTTGGTGTCATTTTTATTATTATTTAATAGATTGGTATAATTTCTTGCTGGCTCTAATTATATTAGTTTGTTTTTGTATAATTTATATCTATGTTCAGATTATTTTGTCCTTAGTCTAACAAATTGTCTGTATAATGTATTCTTCTTTTTTACAAGCATTTTGTAGACCTTTTGTTAACCATGGTCTTTTGGCGACAGTACTGTTTTTGTTGACTTGGCGTATTGGACAGTTTATCTCATATAATGAACTGAAAATGTCTAGAAATTTATTGAAGGCACAATCCACATCATTCTCCCTGTACACAGTGCACCAGTCCTGTTTTGTTAAGTCATTATTGAGTTGATCTATTGCTTTTTGGGTTCTTACTTGTTTAAATGCAGAGTATTGGGGTTTTACTTGAAAATTACAATTGGAGTCATACACAGTGAACACAGGAAGATGGTCAGTTATGTCACATATCAATAAATCACTTGTATTTTTAGTTTCTATATTGTTTGTGAAGATGTTATCTATTAGAGTTGCACTATTCAATGTAATTGTCAGGGATTGGGCCAGGTCAGGTCAGGGATTGGTTTCCCATCTGCTGCGGCTTTGATTTATTAGTAATTATTTTCATCATGTTTTATTCTGTCTTGTTTTGGTTCTTGTTTTGATTCACTAGTTATATTATTTTCATCTTATGGTTATTCTCAGTTCTGTTTGCTTTGTCACTTTCTTTCCTTGTTACTTTAATACTTTGGCCATGTCTCAGTTCCATTCTATCAGTCTGTGTTTTCATGGGTTATCATTTAGTTATCATTTGCCTATTTTTGCTGTTCTCATTTCTGTTTGCACTTTGCCAGGAGTTTGTCTGCCAGTTCCAGTTTAGTTTTGTCATGGTGTTTAATTTCTTATTATTCTCTGAGCTGTTATCTAGTTTATCTCCGGTCTGCTTTTCTGACCTGTTAAGTCTCTCGCCAGTTCATGTTTTGTCCAGTTCTCATGTTCATGTCTGATTCCTGTTCAGTAACATTATATTCAATTGAAGCTTTGTACTTATTTCTGTTTCACTCCACATCCTGCACCTGCATTCTTGTCTTCATCTCTCACAGCCAGTTGATTAAGTTCTCTCTGCACCTGCCATGTGTCCCTGTCTCTCACTTTAACTCTGTCTGCTTTGTGTTTTCATTTAGTCACACTCTTGACACCTGTTCACAAATCTTTGTCTTTTCTTCACTCCACCTTGTGTTGTCCTCCCTCACTGTCTTGCACAATGTAGTATCTTTGTTCACTAGCCACGCCCCTTCTTGATTGTTCCTCAGGTGCACCTTGTTAACACCTGTCTTATTTAATCTCCACCCAGCCACCACAGTCTTGCTCATTTGTTGTCTTTGCACGCTTACCAGCTGTTTCTAGTCCTGTTTTTGATTCGCTGTGTATCCTGATCCTGCTTTGTGTTTTTTGACTTTACCTTTTCACTCATCCATGATGTCTGTGTCTGCTCGTGCCATTGAACCCTGCTTGCCCATGACTGTGTTTTTGCCTGACCCTGTTTGTGCTTCTGCCTCGCCAACTGATCATCTGTGTACCGAACCAGAGCCTGTATTAAAGACCATGATTTCTTCAACATCCAAGCCTAGTCAGAGAGTTTGTATTTTGGGTCCTGACAATTCAGGTGCCTGCCACCTGCCCATCCTGACAGTAATTCTGCTTGGCCTGGTGATAACTGGGTATAAGCTCATGCTGTACATTGTGTTTATAAATTCATCAGTTGATGTGTGTCTATTGGGGTTTATTAGATCAATGTTATAATCTCCACATATAAATATTTTTTTGTTATTTATTGATGAAAACATTCTGTCCACCCAGTTTGTAAATGTAGCCATATTTGAGCCTGGCGTCCTATATAAACAACTTATAATAATGTTTTTCTTGTTTCCATTATAAATTTCTATTGATATACATTCTAACACCTTTTATTGTTAACGTCATACTTTATATTACCTTAGCGCCTTGGGGCAACTGTTTGTTGTGATTTGGCGCTATATAAAAAAATTGATTGATTGATTGATTAAATTTAATATTTTTATGCACATATATAGCAACACCTCCACCTCCTTTATTCACTCTGTTGATGTAGTTTAGATCATAACCATCCAACTCAAATTGTATTCCTTTTTGCACACTGAACCATGTTTCTGAAATTGTTATTATACTAAAGGGTTTTGTAAACTGCTGGAGATATTCCTTGATACTGTTAAAGTTTGTGTACATACTTCTGCTGTTAAAGTGGATAATTGATAATTTACCTTCTGTTTTAACTGTATTATTGTAATCCTGTTCCGTATAGTAGTTGCAATGAACGGTATCAGTCGAAAAAAACATATTATCCGGGTCTATTTCGTTTTCCAAATCCATTATCTTATGTTCGGTGTACTCAGTTGCTTTTAATTCCAATAATTCCTGGTTTATTATCCTCTGTTGTATTATTTCATCTCCTGAAGTAGAGATTTTGGGTTTTGATTCAATGGTTTGTGAAGTAGAACTAGTTTTGTTTTGTTTTTTTACTTTTTTATTTCTCCATACATTATTGACTCATATTTCATATTTTTCCAGCTCTTTTATGTCCTTAATAACCAGCACCTTAGCTACTTCAGGAGACCCATTCAGTTTAATGAAGACTTTACAATTCCTGACCCATGTATTCTGAATTTTGTTTGTTTTCCTTAAGTATCTGGCTTTTTTTTAGCAACGTCTGCATTTGTTTTTGTTAAGTGATCATTCAAGTAAACATTTGTACCTTTCAGTTTTCTTCCCTCAACAATGTGACCTTATCTTTTCTGTTGAAAAACTTCATGATAAGCACAGGAGGAGCGCCTTTCTTCGTAGGGAGAGGGTGACAAGCTTCAAGACAGTTTATGTCCAAATCAATGTCCCTGGACGCCAGGAACGCGGCGACCTGTTGTTCCGCAGAGCTCTCCTCCATCTCGCCAGGTTCGAGATCACTGCCCGCGGTCACTGCGTGGTCATATGAGCGGGGTTTAATCTTTAAACCAGTCACAACCACATTGTTAATCCTTGAATACTGCTCCAAGTCCTCAACTCTCTTCTCAAGAGCCTCGATCTTCTTGTCCTTATCCTCTAATAAGGCTCGTAGTGGCGCGACTTCCTCCACTAGCTTGAGTATCTTGTCCTGCTTATCCTTTATGTCAGCTATGTCCAGTGACACTGTCTCAAGCGCCTTTTTAACCTCCTCCGACTCCTCAACCACTGAGCTTTTCTTTGGTGCCATTTGCGGTGTTTCGACTCCGGTTGTTTACCCTGCTCGGTACCTCACCTGGAAGCAGCGTGGCTAACCGCTAGCCCTGGACCCAAACTGCGCTGAAAGTTATTGTTTTACATAAATCCAAGGTCCGATAACCTTTTTTTACGTTGTATTTTAATCCATAGCCATTGTCCGTTTGGTCCGATTCCGAAGAAAAAATATATAAATAAGTTTTCAAAGTTTCTTTTGCCTCTTCTCACACTGCTCACACTCGGATAACCCGGATGACGACAATAAGACAGAAGATGACAATAAAAATGAAGACGACAGTAAGACTGAAGACGACAATAAGACTGAAGATTCACAATAACACTGAAGAGGACAATCAGACTGAAGATGACAATACAAATGAAGACGACAAAAACAATGAAGATCACAATAAGACTGAAGACGTCAATAACACTGAAGACGACAATCAGACTGGAGACGACAATCAGACTGGAGACGACAATCAGACTGGAGACGACAAAAACACTGAAGAGGACAATCAGACTGGAGACGACAATCAGACTGAAGAGGACAATCAGACTGAAGAGGACGATCAGAATGAAGACGACGATCAGAATGAAGACGACGATCAGAATGAAGACGACGATCAGAATGAAGACGACGATCAGAATGAAGACGACAACAAGACAGAAGACGACAACAAGACAGAAGATGACAATCAGACTGAAGACGACAATCAGACTGGAGATGACAATCAGACTGAAGACGACAATAAGACAGAAGACGACAATCAGACTGAAGATGACAATCAGACTGAAGATCACAATAACACTGAAGACTACAATCAGACTGAAGAGGACAATCAGACTGAAGAGGACAACAAGACAGAAGACGACAATAAGACTGAAGACGACAATAAGACTGAAGACGACAATCAGACTGGAGACGACAATCAGACTGGAGACGACAATCAGACTGAAGATCACAATAAGACTGAAGACGACAATAAGACTGAAGACGTCAATACAGCCAAAGATGAAAATAAGACAGAAGAAGACAATAAGACTGAAGATGAAAATAAGACTGAAGACGCCAACAAGACTGAAGACAATAAGACAGAAGACGGAAATAAGACTGAAGACGATAATAACACTGAAGAAGACAATAAGATTGAAGACAATAAGACTGAAGACGACAATAACACAGAAGAAGACAATAAGACTGAAGACGACAATCAGACTGAAGACGACAATCAGACTGAAGAGGACAATCCGAGTGAAGACAACAAAAAGACAGAAGATGACAATAAAACTGAAGATGACAATAAGACTGAAGACGACACAAACACTGAAGATGACAATACAACCAAAGAAGAAAATAAGACTGAAGACAAAAATAAGACTGAAGAAAATAAGACTGAAGACGACAATAAGATTGAAGATAATAAGACCGAAGATGGACATAAGACTGAAGACAACAATAAGACTGAAGAAGACAATAAGATTGAAGACAATAAGACTGAAGATGACAATAAGACCAAAGACGACAATCAGAAGACAATAATAAGTCTGAAGACGACAATCAGAAGACAATAAGACTGAAGATCACAATCAGACTGAAGATAATAAGACTGAAGACGACAATAAGACTGAAGATGACAATAAGACTGACGAAGACAATAAGACTGTAGACAACAATAAGGCTGAAGACGTCAATAAGACTGAAGATGACAATAAGACTGACGAAGACAATAAGACTGTAGACAACAATAAGGCTGAAGACGTCAATAAGACAGAAGACGTCAATCAGACTGAAGATAATAAGACTGAAGACGACAATAAGACTGAAGATGACAATAAGACTGACGAAGACAATAAGACTGTAGACAACAATAAGGCTGAAGACGTCAATAAGACTGAAGACGAAAATAAGACTGAAGAAAATAAGACTGAAGATGAAAATAAGACTGAAGAAAATAAGACTGAAGACGACAATAAGATTGAAGACAATAAGACAGAAGATGAAAATAAGACTGAAGACGACAATAAGACTGAAGATGACAAAAATACTGAAGATCACAATAAGACTGAAGACGGAAATAAGACTGAAGACGACAGTAAGACTGAAGACGACAATCAGACTGAAGAGGACAATCCGAATGAAGATGACAATAAGACTGAAGATGACAGTAAGACTGAAGACGACAATCCGACTGAAGACGACAATAAGACTGAAGATGACAGTAAGACTGAAGACGACAATAACACTGTAGATGACAATAAGACTGAAGACAACAATCCGACTGAAGATGACAATACAACCAAAGATGAAAATAAGACAGAAGACGAAAATAAGACTGAAGAGGACAATAAGACTGAAGATGACAATAAGACTGAAGATGACAATACAACCAAAGATGGAAATAAGACTGAAGAGGACAATAAGACTGAAGACGAAAATAAGACTGAAGAAAATAAGACTGAAGACGACAATTAGATTGAAGACAATAAGACAGAAGACATGAAGTTTGGGGTTCCTCAGGGATCCGTTTTGGGCCCCTTGCTTTTTTCTCTTTATGTAGCACCCCTCGGGAATATATTGCGGCGTTTTGGGATTCCCTTTCATTGCTATGCTGATGACACTCAATTGTATATGCCAATAACTGCTGGTAATCTTACTCACATAAAATCCTTGGAAGATTGTCTTGCATCAATAAGAAGTTGGATGTCTAGTAACTTCCTACTTTTAAATTCTGATAAGACTGAAGTTATGGTTTTTGGTCCAGCGAGATATCGGCATCAATTTGATCAGCTAGCATTTAGCTTAGGTCCGTGTGTTATACATCATACGGATAAAGTGAGGAACCTTGGAGTAATTTTTGATCCTGCGTTGTCCTTTGATCTCCACATTAGAGACATTACAAGGACTGCCTTTTTTCATTTGCGAAATATAGCGAGGATTCGTCCTATTCTGTCTATGGCTGATGCTGAGACTTTGATTCATGCGTTTGTCTCTTCTAGATTGGACTATTGTAATGCTCTATTCTCTGGCTTACCGCAGTCCAGGATCAGGGGTCTTCAATTGGTTCAGAATGCTGCTGCCAGACTTTTGACACGGAGCAGAAAGTTTGACCACATTACGCCAATCTTGGCGTCCCTGCACTGGCTTCCTGTTTCTGCAAGATCAGATTTTAAAGTACTGATTTTAGTTTATAAAATTGTTCATGGACTTGCACCTCCCTATCTGGCTGACTTGATAAGCCCCTATGTACCAGCTCGGGCCCTGCGTTCTCAGGGTGCAGGACTTCTGTGTGTTCCCAGGGTGAATAAAAAGTCTGCCGGACACAGAGCTTTTTCCTATCGTGCCCCAGCTCTGTGGAACGATCTGCCGGCACACATTCGGCAGTCGGACACTGTGGAGACCTTTAAATCACGTTTAAAGACTCATTTATTTTCCCTGTTTTATCATTAGTGTTATGATGTGTTTTTAATCTTCTATTCTATTACTGCTGTCTTTCTTTTATGGTTGTTTTTATTGTGTTTTAAATTTTTAATTGTTTTTTATGTTGTGAAGCGCCTTGAGACGATTTTGTCGTGAATTGGCGCTATATAAATTAATAAATTTGAATTTGAAGACGGAAATAAGACTGAAGAGGACAATAAGACTGAAGAGGACAATAAGACTGAAAACGACAATAAGACTGAAAACGACAATAAGACTGAAGACGACAATAAGACTGAAGATGACAATACAACCAAAGATGAAAATAAGACTGAAGATGAAAATAAGACTGAAGAAAATAAGATTGAAGACAATAAGACTGAAGATGACAATAAGACAGAAGACAATAAGACTGAAGATGACAATAAGACAGAAGACAATAAGACTGAAGATGACAATAAGACAGAAGAAGACAATAAGACTGAAGATGACAATAAGACCAAAGACGAAAATAAGACTGAAGAAGACAATAAGCCTGAAAACGACAATCAGACTGAAGATCACAATAAGACTGAAGATGACAAAAATACTGAAGATCACAATAAGACTGAAGATGACAATCAGACTGAAGAGGACAATAAGACTGAAGATGACAATACAACCAAAGATGAAAATAAGACTGAAGATGAAAATAAGACTGAAGAAAATAAGATTGAAGACAATAAGACTGAAGATGACAATAAGACAGAAGACAATAAGACTGAAGATGACAATAAGACAGAAGAAGACAATAAGACTGAAGATGACAATAAGACCAAAGACGAAAATAAGACTGAAGAAGACAATAAGCCTGAAAACGACAATCAGACTGAAGATCACAATAAGACTGAAGATGACAAAAATACTGAAGATCACAATAAGACTGAAGATGACAATCAGACTGAAGAGGACAATCCGAATGAAGACAACAATAAGACTGAAGATGACAGTAAGACTGAAGACGACAATCCAATTGAAGACGACAATCCGACTGAAGATGACAATAAGACTGAAGACGACAATCCGACTGAAGACGACAAAAACACCGAAGATGACAATAAGACTGAAGACGACAATACAACCAAAGATGAAAATAAAACAGAAGATGAAAATAAGACAGAAGAAGGCAATAAGACCGAAGAAGAAAATAAGACTGAAGACGAAAATAAGACTGAAGACGAAAATAACATTGAAGACAATAAGACAGAAGATGGAAATAAGACTGAAGATGACAATAAGATTGAAGACAATAAGACAGAAGATGGAAATAAGACTGAAGACAACAACAAGACTGAAGAAGACAATAAGATTGAAGACAATAAGACTCAAGATGACAATAAGACCAAAGACAAAAATAAGACAGACGACAATAAGACCGAAGATGAAAATAAGATTGAAGACGAAAATAAGACAGAAGAAGACAATAAGCCTGAAAACGACAATCAGAAGACAATAATAAGACTGAAGACAATAGGACTGAAGATCACAATAAGACTGAAGATCACAATCACACTGAAGATAATAAGACTGAAGACGACAATAAGACCGAAGATGACAATAAGACTGGAGACGTCAATAAGACTGAAGAAGACAATAAGACTCAAGATGACAATAAGACTGACGAAGACAATAAGACTGTATACAACAATAAGGCTGAAGACATCAATAAGACTGAAGACAACAATCAGACTGAAGAGGACGGTAAGACTGAAGAGGACAGTAAGACTGAAGATGACAGTAAGACTGAAGACGACAATACAACCAAAGATGAAAATAAGACAGAAGACAAAAACACTGAAGATCACAATAAGACAGAAGAAGATAATAAGACTGAAGACAATAGGACTGAAGATCACAATAAGACTGAAGATCACAATCACACTGAAGATAATAAGACTGAAGACGACAATAAGACCGAAGATGAAAATGAGACTGAAGAAAATAAGACTGAAGATGACAATAAGATTGAAGACAATAAGACAGAAGATGGAAATAAGACTGAAGACGACAATAAGATTGAAGACAATAAGACAGAAGATGGAAATAAGACTGAAGACGACAACAAGACTGAAGAAGATTGAAGACAACAAGACTGAAGATGACAGTAAGACCAAAGACAAAATTAAGACTGAAGATAAGACTGAAAACAACAAGACTGAAGAAGACAATAAGACTGAAGATGACAATAAGACTGAAGATAATAAGACTGAAAACAACAATACTGAAGAAGACAATAAGACTGAAGATAAGACTGAAAACAACAAGACTGAAGAAGACAATAAGACTGAAGATGACAATAAGACTGAAGATAATAAGACTGAAAACAACAAGACTGAAGAAGACAACAAGACTGAAGATGACAATAAGACTGAAGATAACAATAAGGGCCCTTTCACACATAGTGTGAGGTTTGGCTAAAGTGCACGCATGATGCAGGAATCGTGTGCAAACCAAGTAATGTTGTCCCTGCCTCCAACGCCTCATACACCTGTTGCTACAACTATCTGCACACACAAGTGCCTGAAAGACAAAGTGTGCACTGTGCGAACCCATCGCAGCCTCTCGCGGCAGGTGCCGGCCAAATTCCAGGTGACACGCACGAACATCTAACACCGCTTGCATGGCACTTAGAAAATGTATGGCCAGTCGCATTCGTGGCATGATAACAGACTGCAGGCAATCACCTTTGTACTCGCAGAGAAATTTAAGTCCCACACAAGTGTGGCTTTGGTGTGTCTGCTGAGATGACAGGAGGTGTGTCCTCCCAATGAAGCAGCTGTGGAAATCTGTGGATCTGGACATCCCAGCTGGACACCAGGTACTGTGTTTGGACGGACATGGACAAACAACTGCCCACTGTGACGCAAGAGTGTCTGTTTGGTGTTACCAAGTGGACATAAATAAAACATATATCACTGTGGCGACGTGCTGCAGCAAGCGAGTGTGCACACATGGCCAGGCTGCTCCCAGGTTGAAATGGACCATCAGTGTTGTGTGGGCCGCCAGAAGAGGAGGTACTGCTGGCCCACCACCAGAGGGCGCCCTGCCTGAAGTGCGGGCTTCAGGCACGAGAGGGCGCTGCCGCCACGGACACAGCCGGGAGTGACAGCTGTCACTCATTCTTCATCATCTCACTCCATAAAACCCAGACGTCATCTCCACCTCATCGCCGAGATATCGTACTTCTATGGAGGTAACTTTCTCTGCCTGTATTGATTGATTCCAAGAGCTATTGTGTTGCAGCTGTCTAACCAGAGGACCGGCGTGGGTCGCGACTGTTTTGTCCTACTTCCCGTCAGATAAGTGGTTACACAGATGCTGCACGAGTGTGTATTAGAGGTGGAGGTGGCATTCCCACCGTTGTTGTTACGGGGTGTACACACACCCACACTTGACTGTCTTTGCTCTTCGCCAGCAGTACCAGATCCGACCGTCGGGGACGGTGATCACCTGGGAATTCGGGACTTGGCGGCTCCAGTATTCACCAGGTTCGGTGGCGGCGGAAATCGTGTGGTTCCGGCTCTTCTCAGGACAGACGTCTTCTATCCTCAAGCCTGCCCACACGTCACCTTTGTGGATTGACTGTTATCAGATTCTGAGATTGTTTGTATATTCGTTGTGTACCTTCACAACATTAAATTGTTACTTTTTTGGCTCATCTATTGACCGTTCATTTGCGCCCCCTGTTGTGGGTCCGTGTCACTACACTTTCACAACAGGATATCTCGGCCACCGTCATGGAACCCGAGGGGCGTCACCCATCTGTTGGACAGCCAATGGAAGAGCAGGGTGCACAGGCGTCTGCAGGAGGCGTGCTCGGTGAGTTGCAGCAAATCCTCACCGCCTTTACCGCTCAGCTGGATTTGATGTCGGAGCAAAACGTCATCCTTAATCGCAGGATGGAGGCTCTCACCACACAGGTGGAAGAGCGCGATCAGAGCGCTGCTGCGGCTCCTCCTCCTGCCGACCCGGTGCTGGCTATTAACATTCCACTGGTCGTTCAACGAACCCCCCCACCATCCCCTGAAGCATACATAAGTCCCCCAGAGCCGTACGGGGGTTGTGTGGAGACGTGAGCGGACTTTCTGATGCAGTGTTCGCTCGTCTTTGCACAACGACCCGTGATGTACGCGTCTGATGCCAGCAAGGTGGCTTATGTTATTAAGTTGCTTCGGGGTAAGGCATGCGCCTGGGCTACGGCGCTCTGGGAACAGAACTCACGGTTGTTATCAGCATACACTGGGTTTGTGGAGGAGTTCAGAACAGTGTTTGATCACCCTAACAGAGGAGAGACCGCTTCAACAATGCTGCTGTCAATGCGACAGGGGCGCCGGTGCGCAGCCGAATATGCAGTCGACTTCCGCATCGCGGCTGCGAGGTCCGGCTGGAATAACGTTGCGCTCCGCGCCACCTTCATAAACGGACTGTCATCGGTCCTGAAGGAGCATCTGGTAGCTAAGGAAGAACCGCAGGATTTAGATGGGCTTATCGATCTCGTTGTACGGTTAGACAATCGGTTGGAAGAACGCCGTCGGGAGCGAGGCGAAGGACGTGGTTGGGTACGCGCCGTCCCTCTCCCTTCCGGGTTCGAAAAGGGGCTGCCCTCCCCACGCTCCACAGCCGCAGCGCTCCGTGGGGCAACAGCTCCCCCTGCTGACGTTGCTAGGGAAACGCACAGGGCCAAACCGAGAACAGATGACAGAATGAGGAGGCTGGTCCGCGGGGAGTGTTTTCTCTGCAGCTCAAAGGAGCATATACAGAAAAACTGCCCCAAACGGCCACAACAACAACAACTGCCCTTAGAGACTGGGCTAAGGGGGGGTCATAACCTTCACGTGGGACACACACAGACTGCCACACGACTCCCAGTTACAATCCTGAGCGGGGATTTAACCCTTCAAGCCCCAGCACTGGTGGACACGGGGTCAGAAGGGAATTTGCTAGACAGCAGATGGGCAAGGGAGGTAGGGCTCCCTCTGGTGGCGCTTCCTTCGCCATTGCAGGTGTGGGCACTAGATGGCACCCTCCTCCCTTTAATCACACACAAGACACAACCAGTAACTCTGGTGGTGTCTGGAAACCATCGGGAGGAGATTGAGTTTTTTTGTAACTCCTTCTACCTCCCGCGTGATTTTGGGCTTCCCATGGATGTTGAAACACAATCCCCGGATTGATTGGCTGTCTGGGGTAGTGGTTCAGTGGAGCGAAACCTGCCATCGGGTGTGTTTAGGATCTGTGTTCACCCCCCTGCATGGAGCAAAATCTTTACTAAGCTGGATCTTAGAAATGCGTATCACCTGGTTCGGATCCGGAAGGGAGACGAATGGAAGACGGCATTTAACACCCCGTTAGGTCACTTTGAGTACCTGGTCATGCCGTTCGGCCTCACCAACGCCCCCGCGATGTTCCAAGCCTTGGTTAATGACGTCTTGCGGGACGTCCTGCACCGATTCGTCTTCCTATATCTGGACGATATTCTCATCTTTTCTCCGGATCCTGAGACCCATGTCCAGCATGTACGTCAGGTCCTGCAGCGGTTGTTAGAGAACCGACTGTTTGTGAAGGGCGAGAAGTGCGAGTTTCACCTCACGTCTTTGTCCTTCCTGGGGTTTATCATCTCCTCTAACTCCGTCGCCCCTGATCCGGCCAAGGTTGCGGCGGTGAGAGATTGGCCCCAACCAACAAGCCGTAGGAAGCTGCAACAGTTCCTCGGCTTCGCTAATTTCTATAGGAGGTTCATTAAGGGCTACAGTCAGGTAGTTAGCCCCCTGACAGCCCTGACCTCTCCAAAAGTCCCCTTCACCTGGTCGGATCGGTGTGAAGCCGCGTTCAAGGAGTTGAAACGACGGTTCTCTACTGCGCCAGTTTTGGTGCAGCCCGACCCTAGCCGCCAGTTCGTGGTTGAAGTGGACGCCTCTGACTCAGGGATAGGAGCCGTGCTATCCCACAGCGGAGAGACCGATAAGGTTCTTCACCCGTGTGCCTACTTTTCTCGCAGGTTGACCCCGGCTGAACGGAACTATGACGTCGGCAATCGAGAACTCCTTGCGGTGAAAGAGGCTCTTGAGGAGTGGAGACACCTGTTGGAGGGAGCGTCTGTGCCGTTCACGGTTTTCACTGACCATCGGAACCTGGAGTATATCAGGACCGCTAAGCAGCTGAACCCCAGGCAAGCCCGCTGGTCACTGTTCTTCGGGCGTTTTGACTTCCGGATCACCTATCGCCCCGGGACCAAGAACCAGAGGTCGGATGCCTTGTCCCGGGTACACGAAGAGGAGGTCAAAACTGCACTGTCGGATCCACCGGAGCCCATCCTGCCTGAGTCCACTATCGTGGCCACCCTCACCTGGGACGTGGAGAAGATCGTCCGGGAGGCCCTGGCACGAAGCCCGGACCCGGGAACTGGACCAAGAAACAAACTATACATCCCACCAGAGGCCAGGGCTGCGGTCCTTGACTTCTGTCACGGTTCCAAGCTCGCCTGTCATCCGGGGGTGCGAAGGACCGTGGCAGTTGTCCGGCAGCGCTTCTGGTGGGCGTCGATGGAGGCCGACGTCCGGGAGTACATCCAGGCCTGCACCACCTGTGCCAGGGGCAAGGCTGACCACAGGAAGTCCCAAGGTCTGCTCCAACCGCTTCCTGTGCCTCATCGCCCCTGGTCCCACATCGGCCTGGATTTTGTCACGGGTCTCCCACCGTCCCAGGGCAACACCACCATCCTCACGATAGTGGACCGATTCTCCAAGGCGGCCCTCCCGAAGCTCCCTACGGCCCAGGAGACAGCGGACCTCCTAGTCCACCACGTCGTCCGTCTGCATGGGATCCCCACTGACGTAGTCTCGGATCGTGGTCCCCAGTTTTCCTCTCACGTCTGGAGGAGTTTCTGTAGGGAACTGGGGGCCACCGTGAGCCTCTTGTCCGGGTACCATCCACAGACGAACGGACAGGCAGAGCGGGCCAACCAGGAGCTGGAACAGACCCTCCGCTGTGTGACATCCGCGCACCCGACGGCCTGGAGCAACCACCTGGCCTGGATCGAGTATGCGCATAACAGCCAGGTGTCTTCTGCTACTGGCCTCTCCCCATTTGAGGTGTGTTTGGGGTACCAGCCCCCACTATTTCCCATGGTGGAGGGAGAGGTCGGTGTGCCCTCGGTCCGGGCCCACCTTCAGAGGTGCCGTCGGGTGTGGCGCACCGCCCGTTCTGCCTTGTTGAAGGCCCGGACAAGGGCCAAGACCCATGCAGACCGCCGGCGGTCCCCGGCCCCTGCATACCAGCCCGGGCAGGAGGTGTGGTTGTCAACGAAGGACATCCCACTTAAGGTACAGTCACCGAAACTGATGGACAGGTTCATCGAACCATGTCGCATCCTCAAGGTCCTTAGCCCTGCCGCAGTGAAGCTCCAGCTCCCAGCTTCACTGCGGATCCACCCGGTGTTCCACATCTCCAAAATCAAACCGTACCACACCTCACCCCTCTGTGCTCTCGGTCCGGCGCCGCCTCCTGCCCGGATCATTGACGGGGAGCCGGCTTGGACAGTGCGCCGGCTCCTGGACGTCCGTCGAATGGGCCGGGGGTTCCAATATCTGGTGGACTGGGAGGGGTATGGACCCGAAGAACGCTCCTGGGTGAAGAGGAGCTTCATCCTGGATCCGGCCCTCCTGGCCGATTTTTACCGTCGACACCCCGATAAGCCTGGTCGGGCGCCAGGAGGCGCCCGTTGAGGGGGGGGTCCTGTTGTGTGGGCCGCCAGAAGAGGAGGTACTGCTGGCCCACCACCAGAGGGCGCCCTGCCTGAAGTGCGGGCTTCAGGCACGAGAGGGCGCTGCCGCCACGGACACAGCCGGAAGTGACAGCTGTCACTCATTATTTCCTGACAGCTGTCACTCATTCTTCATCATCTCACTCCATAAAACCCAGACGTCATCTCCACCTCATCGCCGAGATATCGTACTTCTATGGAGGTAACTTTCTCTGCCTGTATTGATTGATTCCAAGAGCTATTGTGTTGCAGCTGTCTAACCAGAGGACCGGCGTGGGTCGCAACTGTTTCGTCCTACTTCCCGTCAGATAAGTGGTTACACAGACGCTGCACGAGTGTGTATTAGAGGTGGAGGTGGCATTCCCACCGTTGTTGTTACGGGGTGTACACACACCCACACTTGACTGTCTTTGCTCTTCGCCAGCAGTACCAGATCCGACAGTCGGGGACGGTGATCACCTGGGAATTCGGGACTTGGCGGCTCCAGTATTCACCAGGTTCGGTGGCGGCGGAAATCGTGTGGTTCCGGCTCTTCTCAGGACAGACGTCTTCTATCCTCGAGCCTGCCCACACGTCACCTTTGTGGATTGACTGTTATCAGATTCTGAGATTGTTTGTATATTCGTTGTGCACCTTCACAACATTAAATTGTTACTTTTTTGGCTCATCTATTGACCGTCCTTTTGCGCCCCCTGTTGTGGGTCCGTGTCACTACACTTTCACAACAATCAGATCAGAACACGCAGCAGGCGATCTGACTGTCACGTCACCCACGAGAGCTCTGTTCCAGATGATGCGGTGTCCTGCAGCACATCGTCCATAAGACGCGCGCGCGGCCGGCTGGAGACGCGCCAGCAGATGTGGACATGAATGAGACAAGTGAACTGCTTCTCATTCATGTCATTTCATGACTATGTCTGTGACCATGGGTCTTCACCAGAGGAACAGACAGATCATATTTGTATTGCTCGCTTGATAAATGCGGTGTTTTTATACGGTGTGTGATTAAATTTTTTTTTGTAATACTTCTTTGACCTTGCTGATATGAGGCAGATTTCCCCAACTTTCAAAGAACAGCTCCGTAGCTCAGTGGTGAAGTCGCTGACTGGAAATCAGAGCTTTAGAAAGGCGCGAGTTTGCGTGAGGTGGTGTGTTTATTTTTGTCTTTTAATTATTCCACATAAGCGGTGCCATGTGCTGCACCTGGTAGTGTTCCTGCTCGACGGACATGGCACGTGCATAAACTCTCGCACTGGGTTCATGCATGCCTGCCCGTCGGCGTGATGTTTCGTGGTGCGCTAATTTCGAACTGTTTCGCGCTGTTTTGCCGTAATCGACCAGACGTGGGCCAAACCTCGCACTCTGTGTGAAGGGGCCCTAAACCTGAAGACAACAATAAGACTGAAGATCACAATAAGACTGTAGATGACAATAAGACTGTAGACGACAATAAGACTGTAGACGACAATAAGACTGTAGACGACAATAAGACTGAAGAAGACAATAAAACAGAAGACCACAATAAGACTGAAGAAGACAATAAAACTGGTGACAACAATAAGGGCCCCTTCACACATAGCACAATTGAAGCTGACTAGCCCAAGAAGGAGTAATTGCATGCCAGCCGTGAAAAATCAGAGCCACCTCTAATGCCTCATACACGTCACCACATCCATTAGCGCACACAAGTGGCCAAAAGACAGATAGTGCCCTGTGAGTGCCCGTTTGATCCCTCTCTTGGCAGGTGTCGGCCAAATTCTAGGTGTCACACACGAATATTCAATACCACTCGTGGAGCACTTCAGAAATGTGTGGCCCTTCGCGCTGTCAAATCAAAATCAAATCATTTTTATTTATATAGCGCCAAATCACAACAAACAGTTGCCCCAAGGCGCTTTATATTGTAAGGCAAAGCCATACAATAATTATGGAAAAACCCCAACGGTCAAAACGACCCCCTGTGAGCAAGCACTTGACAACAGTGGGAAGGAAAAACTCCCTTTTAACAGGAAGAAACCTCCAGCAGAACCAGGCTCAGGGAGGGGCAGTCTTCTGCTGGGACTGGTTGGGGCTGAGGGAGAGAACCGGGAAAAAGACATGCTGTTGGGGGGAGCAGAGATCAATCACTAATGATTAAATGCAGAGTGGTGCATACAGAGCAAAAAGAGAAAGAAACACTCAATGCATTATGGGAACCCCCCAGCAGTCTAAGTCTATAGCAGCATAACTAAGGGATGGATCAGGGTCAGCACGAAAACAGTAAGCAGACGGCCACTTTGAGCTGGCTGTGAAATTTGTCTAAGTGCACCCACGACTGTGGTGTTGCCAAGTACACATGTGGTTTGTGCGTGTGGTTCATGCCCCCCCGCACCCCTTGGGGGGGCATGAACATGTGTTGCAGGGGAGCACACTTGCATGATATGCTGATATGTATGTACAGATGAGGACCGGCCAGCCAGAGTGCACACAGCACAGTGAGGCACCTCTCATCTGATCAGAGTGATACCTTTGTCTGTGCGCTGCACGGACAGGGGGCATACTGCTTTTGACAGGCTGTCCCAGCTGAAACGGACTGTCAGATTATGTGGACATGCAGCAGGTAGTCTGAATGTCACGTCTCTCTGATAGAACACGTGAGTGGGCCCGGCCTGACATGCGTGTCCTGTGAGCAGACTATGACAAGCCAACACTGCGACAAATATGCCACTTTCAGTCACGTATCACCAAAAATACGTCATAACAAATGCCGTTTTGTCAGTTATTATGGCACATTTTTTGCCGTAAAGATGATGAAAACCTTCTCTTCTATACATCATCTTTTAAGCTTTTTACTCTCCTGTTGTAAGATAGCAATTGTAGCACAGTGGTAAAGTTTCCATCTGTTAATCTAAGCTTTTGTAATTTGCAGGTTCGTATCCCATGAGTGGCATGTATTTTTTATTTAACCAGGGTTATTTAACTGCAGGGTTTTTTATTGGGTCCCCTTTTATTCATTATTTACATTAGCCCAGTAATTTTCACTAATTATACACCAATATCTAATCTATCAGCGTCCGGTGATTGTAGTAATTATTTATATACCTGGCTGGACATAATACGACATAATGAGAATGCACTGCTTCTCATTCATGTCATTTCATATGTCTGTGACCATGGGTCATCTACAGAGGAACAGAGGATCCTATTTGTATTGCTCGCTTGATAAGAGGGATTCAATATAAAATGTTGTGTTTTTTATGGTGTATGTTTTTTTTATAATACATCCATCTCTTTGTTGATTTCAGGCATTAACTCCACACCATTTAAGAGCCAGTGACGGAAGCTCAGTGGTAAAGTTTTGGGCTGGTAATCAGTACAGTGCAGTTACGAATCCCGTGGGTGGTATGTTTTTTGTTTTATTTTTTATTCCACATCAGGAGCGCGATGTGGTGCACAGTGCTCCTGCTCGAAAAACACTGTCGGATGCACGAGCCCTCGCACTGGGATTGTTCATGCCTGTCCGTCAGCGCAATGTTTCGTGGTGTTCTAATTCGAACTGCTTCGCGCTGTTTCGCTGTATTCGATCAAACTTCACACCATGTGTGAAGGGGCCCAAAGACTGGTGATGGCAATAAGACTCTAGAAGACAATCCAGTGGGGCCAAAAAGTATTTAGTCAGTCCCTGATTGTGCAAGTTCTCCTACTTAGAAAGATGAGAGAGGTCTATAATTTTCATCATAGGTACACTTCAACTATGAGACAAAATGAGGAAAAACAAATCCAGAAAATCACACTGTAGGATTTTTAAAGAATTTATTTGTAAATTATGGTGGAAATAAGTATTTGGTCAATAACAAAAGTTCAACTCAACATAATCTTTGTTTTTTGGACATGTACTGTCTTAAGCAGGGGGACACGCCTGGCACTGCAGGATTTGAGTCCCTCTCTGCGTAGTGTGTAGCCTTTGTTACTTTGGTCCCAGCTCTCTGCAGGTCATTCATCAGGTCCCTCCGTGTAGTTCTGGGACTTTTGTTCACCGTTATCATTATCATTTTGACACCACAGGATGAGATCTTGTGTGGAGCCCCAGATTATCAATGGTCTTGTATGTCTTCCATTTTCTTACAATTGCTCCCACAGTTGATTTATTCACACCAACCTGCTTGACTGTTTTAGATTCACTCTTCCCAGCCTGGTGCACATCTACAATTTTCTTCCTGGTGTCCTTTGACAGCTCTTTGGTCTTGGCCATGGTTGAGTTTGGAGTCTGACTGTTTGATAAAATCTCTACGGCCGGTTCTCAACACAGACCAAAACTGCTCTAAAACCACAGCAAACCATTGGATTTATCATTGCCATCTGCCTCCTGTTATCCGGGGACATCCACCAGTGTCCCGGTCCGCTCTGCTGCCCAGCAGAGGACAGCCATGCCAACACCACCGCTAACAGGAGCAACAACAATAACCTACAGGTATTCTCACTTTGTTCATCCTACTCAGCATTGTATCAACCTCACCTCCATTCCTCTGTCCTTCCTGTGAGCGCTGCTCTGGTGTCCAGGATGGGTGAGGCGATTGGCGAGAGGAAGCCACTGGGGTATAAGAGCGACGCCTCTACCTGGGGCAGACCATGTACGCTAGCCCCGCTGCACTCACACGTCGGGCCTGCACATCCCGCCCAGACGGCTCTGCTGAACGCTGAGGAAAGGAGGCTCCACCACCATCAACCTCAATCCGGCTATAAATCGCCCACATCCAAGAGACATGAGGAATATTCCACCGGCCAGCAGGCACCACGACCTCTTCAACGGCTGCATCTCTGCGGTGCACATCCAATGCGTCACTGGCAATGACATCATCAGAACACGACCAGCAAGATGACAAATAAGGGGAAGTAGGGAAAACACGCAGTGGATTTCCGCCTGCTACGGACTTTGCCAAGATGCAAGAACAAATCCAAGATAAGAATAACACTCTTCAATTCCCAATCACTCACAAATAAAACCAGCCTAATGTTTGAACATATTCTCGACAAACAAATACATATGATGTGCCTCACAGAAACCTGGCACAAATCAGACTCATATCTGGCACTAAATGAAGCATGTCCCCCAGGATACACATACCTGGAAAGGGCCAGGTCCACAGGCCGGGGTGGGGGTCTTGCTGTCATTTACCACAAAGACCTTATTATAACACCTCTCCCACTTCCAGAGCTCATCACATTTGAGTGCTTGTTACCCCCCACAAACCGTCCAGCTGCAGAGCTCCTAGAACTCCTGGACTGCCTTCACCTCACTCAACATATAACAGTTCCCACACACACAAAAGGCCACACTCTTGATTTGGTCATAACAGACAATGCTCCCATTAAAAACATAAAGGTGTACGACCTGGGCGTGTCTGACCATAAGGCCGTCTCCCTGGAACTGCCATTAGCAGAAACATACCTCCAAACAAAACGTCAAATCTGGTTGAGAAACGTAAAAGCAATTGACACCATTCTCTTCAACCAGGACATACAGAAAATTTCACAAGTCACACAGTTCACATCAGTTAATGAATCGGTTCAGCACTACAACTCTAGTCTTCACAACATCCTCGAGTTACATGCACCAATCAAAACAAGAACAGTAACTTTTTCCAGGTCAGCTCCTTGGTACACAACAGAGCCCCGAAAAATGAAAACTGCTGGTCGCGCCCTGGAGCGCAGATACGCCTCCAGTGGTTTACACGTACACAAACAGGCTTACTGTGAACACCAGAAACAATACTCTACAGCACTCACCACAGCCAGGTCCCAATACTTCTCTCATAAAATTTCAAACTGCACAGGTACAAAACAGTTATTTTCATCAATCAACTCTCTCCTCAAATCTCCCATACACTCCGACACCGATACCAGAACAGATCAGTGTAACAGGTTTTTGGACTTTTTCACAACAAAGGTAGCCACAATTCGGTCTCATCTCCCTGCTACAACACCATCTCACTTCAAATTCAAAATATCTCCAACCCACTCCACACTTTTTCAGATTTCATGGACACCAATCTGACAGAGGTAGAGAGAATCATAAACTGCATGAAAACATCTACTTGTCAAATCAAATCAATTTTTTTATATAGCGCCAAATCACAACAACCCCAGGTTTCTTTTCAGCACTGTAGCCAGGCTGACAAAGAGTCAGAGCTCTATTGAGCTGAGTATTCCATTAACTTTAACTAGTAATGACTTCATGACTTTCTTTGCTAACAAAATTTTAACTATTAGAGAAAAAAATACTCATAACCATCCCAAAGACATATCGTTATCTTTGGCTGCTTTCAGTGATGCCGGTATTTGGTTAGACTCTTTCTCTCCGATTGTTCTGTCTGAGTTATTTTCATTAGTTACTTCATCCAAACCATCAACATGTTTATTAGACCCCATTCCTACCAGGCTGCTCAAGGAAGCCCTACCATTATTTAATGCTTTGATCTTAAATATGATCAATCTATCTTTATTAGTTGGCTATGTACCACAGGCTTTTAAGGTGGCAGTAATTAAACCATTACTTAAAAAGCCATCACTTGACCCAGCTATCTTAGCTAATTATAGGCCAATCTCCAACCTTCCTTTTCTCTCAAAAATTCTTGAAAGGGTAGTTGTAAAACAGCTAACTGATCATCTGCAGAGGAATGGTCTATCTGAAGAGTTTCAGTCAGGTTTTAGAATTCATCATAGTACAGAAACAGCATTAGTGAAGGTTACAAATGATCTTCTTATGGCCTTGGACAGTGGACTCATCTCTGTGCTTGTTCTGTTAGACCTCAGTGCTGCTTTTGATACTGTTGACCATAAAATTTTATTACAGAGATTAGAGCATGCCATAGGTATTAAAGGCACTGTGCTGCGGTGGTTTGAATCATATTTGTCTAATAGATTACAATTTGTTCAGGTAAATGGGGAATCTTCTTCACAGACTAAAGTTAATTATGGAGTTCCACAAGGTTCTGTGCTAGGACCAATTTTATTCACTTTATACATGCTTCCCTTAGGCAGTATTATTAGACGGTATTGCTTAAATTTTCATTGTTACGCAGATGATACCCAGCTTTATCTATCCATGAAGCCAGAGGACACACACCAGTTAGCTAAACTGCAGGATTGTCTTACAGACATAAAGACATGGATGACCTCTAATTTCCTGCTTTTAAACTCAGATAAAACTGAAGTTATTGTACTTGGCCCCACAAATCTTAGAAACATGGTGTCTAACCAGATCCTTACTCTGGATGGCATTACCCTGACCTCTAGTAATACTGTGAGAAATCTTGGAGTCATTTTTGATCAGGATATGTAATTCAAAGCCCATATTAAACAAATATGTAGGACTGCTTTTTTGCATTTACGCAATATCTCTAAAATCAGAAAGGTCTTGTCTCAGAGTGATGCTGAAAAACTAATTCATGCATTTATTTCCTCTAGGCTGGACTATTGTAATTCATTATTATCAGGTTGTCCTAAAAGTTCCCTGAAAAGCCTTCAGTTAATTCAAAATGCTGCAGCTAGAGTACTAACGGGGACTAGAAGGAGAGAGCATATCTCACCCATATTAGCCTCTCTTCATTGGCTTCCTGTTAATTCTAGAATAGAATTTAAAATTCTTCTTCTTACTTATAAGGTTTTGAATAATCAGGTCCCATCTTATCTTAGGGACCTCGTAGTACCATATCACCCCAATAGAGCGCTTCGCTCTCAGACTGCAGGCTTACTTGTAGTTCCTAGGGTTTGTAAGAGTAGAATGGGAGGCAGAGCCTTCAGCTTTCAGGCTCCTCTCCTGTGGAACCAGCTCCCAATTCAGATCAGGGAGACAGACACCCTCTCTACTTTAAGATTAGGCTTAAAACTTTCCTTTTTGCTAAAGCTTATAGTTAGGGCTGGATCAGGTGACCCTGAACCATCCCTTAGTTATGCTGCTATAGACGTAGACTGCTGGGGGGTTCCCATGATGCACTGTTTCTTTCTCTTTTTGCTCTGTATGCCACACTCTGCATTTAATCATTAGTGATCGATCTCTGCTCCCCTCCACAGCATGTCTTTTTCCTGGTTCTCTCCCTCAGCCCAACCAGTCCCAGCAGAGGACTGCCCCTCCCTGAGCCTGGTTCTGCTAGAGGTTTCTTCCTGTTAAAAGGAAGTTTTTCCTTCCCACTGTAGCCAAGTGCTTGCTCACAGGGGGTCGTTTTGACCGTTGGGGTTTTACATAATTATTGTATGGCCTTGCCTTACAATATAAAGCGCCTTGGGGCAACTGTTTGTTGTGATTTGGCGCTATATAAAAAAATTGATTGAATTGATTGAAAGCTGAAGGCTCTGCCTCCCATTCTACTCTTACAAACCCTAGGAACTACAAGTAAGCCTGCAGTCTGAGAGCGAAGCGCTCTATTGGGGTGATATGGTACTATGAGGTCCCTAAGATAAGATGGGACCTGATTATTCAAAACCTTATAAGTAAGAAGAAGAATTTTAAATTCTATTCTAGAATTAACAGGAAGCCAATGAAGAGAGGCCAATATGGGTGAGATATGCTCTCTCCTTCTAGTCCCCGTCAGTACTCTAGCTGCAGCATTTTGAATTAACTGAAGGCTTTTCAGGGAACTTTTAGGACAACCTGATATTAATGAATTACAATAGTCCAGCCTAGAGGAAATAAATGCATGAATTAGTTTTTCAGCATCACTGTGAGACAAGACCTTTCTAATTTTAGAGATATTGCGTAAATGCAAAAAAGCAGTCCTACATATTTGTTTAATATGCACATTGAATGACATATCCTGATCAAAAATGACTCCAAGATTTCTCACAGTATTACTAGAGGTCAGGGTAATGCCATCCAGAGTAAGGATCTGGTTAGACACCATGTTTCTAAGATTTGTGGGGCCAAGTACAATAACTTCAGTTTTATCTGAGTTTAAAAGCAGGAAATTAGAGGTCATCCATGTCTTTATGTCTGTAAGACTTGTTCATTGGATCCTCTCCCTACACCACTACTAAAATCAAACATTACAGCTATTAGTCCTCTAATCAAAGAAATTATTAACCAGTCACTCAAATCCGGTCAGGTTCCTCCAGCTCTCAAATCAGCCATCATTCGCCCTCATCTCAAAAAACCCTCACTCGACCTGAAAATCCTGGCTCATTACCGCCCTATCTCAAACCTGCCATTCCTTTCCAAAGTCCTGGAAAAGGTCATATCAGTTCAACTCCATGATCACCTCCACACCCATAACCTATATGAAATATTTCAGTCTGGTTTCCGTTCAGCACATAGCACAGAAACAGCCCTGGTCCGCATCATGAACGACCTTCTCATGACTGCGGACCAGGGCTCACCATCTCTCCTCCTCCTATTGGATCTATCAGCTGCTTTTGACACCATTGACCACACCATCCTGCTCCACCACCTCAACACTGAAATAGGACTCACTGGCACAACTCTCAACTGGTTCCGCTCATATCTCACGAACAGGACAGAATGTGTTACACTCGGACAATCCAAATCCAAAACCCATACTGTCAGCTGTGGAGTGCCACAAGGGTCCGTCCTTGGTCCAACCCTTTTTACCATCTACATGCTCCCCCTTGGCCAAATCATCTGTAAACACAAGGTTTCATTTCATTGATAAGCAGATGACACACAGTTATACATCAAAATGGACTCCACACTCCCTTCAGCTCTGCCATCTGTCCTTCAGGCTTGCCTGGAGGACATGGAGGCATGGATGACTGATAACTTTCTCAAACTAAACACTGACAAAACTCAAGCCATGCTCATCGGTACCCCACATCAAACTCAGTCCTCCTCCCTCACCAGTATTCCCATTCTCTGCCACAACATTCCCCTGTCCACCTCCGTCACCAACCTTAGAGTCAGATTTGACCCACATCTCACCTTTGACACCCACATCTGCCACCTATGCAAAGTCTCTTTCCATCACCTCAAAAACATAGCCAAACTCCGCCCCTCCCTTTCCCAACTGGATGATGAGAGGTTGGTCTATGCTTTTGTCTCCTCCAGGTTGTACTATTGCAATGCCCTCCTCGTCGGGACCCCTGATAAAAACCTGCAAAAGCTGCAGCACATCCAGAACTGTGCTGCCCGGGTCCTGACGAGGAGGCACAAGTTTGACCACTTCACCCCTGTCCTCAGATCCCTCCACCGGCTGCCCATCAAATACAGAATAGAGTACAAACTCTGCCTCCTCACTTATCAGTGCATACACGGAACCGCCCCTGCCTACCTCAGTGAACTCCTCACCCCACATACCGCCTCAAGATCTCTCCACTCCACCACCTCCTCACACTGCCTTCACCAACTCAGGACCAGACTCTCCACCATGGGAGACAGGGCCTTCCAGGCAGTGGCCCCTCGGCTCTGGAACTCCCTCCCAGAGACCCTGAGGGCCCCACAAAGTGTGGAGGTCTTTAAAAAAGGCCTAAAGACATTTTTATTTCAAAAGGCCTTTTAGATATTTTATCTTTTGAAATGGTTGTACAAAATCTGTTTTTAAAATCTGTTTTTAAATCCTTGCTGTAGCACTTTTGAGATTTCTTTGAAATGTAAGGTGCAATACAAAATAAAATGTATTATTATATTAAATAACTGGTGGTGTAATTAGAGGAACAAGATGCAGGTGTCAGTGAAAGTTCTGGAAGGGGGCGTGACTAGTGAACAAAGATTAAGCATGGGCAAGATAATGGGGAAGGGAGTGCACAAAGTGGAGTGATGTCAGATACAAGGATGCATGAGCAGGTGCAAGAGCAGGAGTGAATGAAAATGCAAAACAGACAGAATCAAAGTGTGGGAGACAAAGACACGAGGCGGGTGCAGGATGTGGAGTGAAACAGAAATAAGCACAAAGCTACAACTGAATATAATATTACTGTGAACAGGAACCAAACATGAACATGAGAACTAAACTAAACATGAACTGGCAACACGGACTTGAACAGGAGACATAGAGCAAAATACTAAAACAACATTAAACACAAACTGACTTAAGAAAACAAGGTAGTAAGACAAACCATAAGAAAAAGCAGTGACCAAACAATAACCAAAACAAATCCTGACATAACAGTACAACAAATATTATAACCAAGAGGAACAAGTGATAACTTAATAAACAATGACTGAAAACTACTAGAACAGAACGAAAGGCCAAAGTAAAAAGTGACAAAGAAAACAAAGTGACAAATCAAAACAGAACAGAGAATAACCATATGATGAAAATGAAATAACTAGCGAATCATAACAAAAAGAACAAAGTGACAAGAAAAACATGACAGAATAAATCCTGATGAAAATAAATATTAATAAATCAAAGCTGAAGCAGACAGGAAACAACAAAAAGGGGGTAAACAAGGGCTCAGCGCCCTGACCTGGCCAAATCCCTGACAGTAACAGGTGGAGGACAGAAGAGCTTCTTAAAGAAGTTACAGGTCTGTGTGAGCCAGAAATCTTGGTTGTTTGTTATTGACCAAATACTTATTTTCCACCATAATTTACAAATAAATTCTTTAAAAATCCTACAATGTGATTTCCTGGAATTTCTTTTCTCCTTTTGTCTCTCATAGTTGAAGTGTACCTATGTTGAAAATTACAGACCTCTCTCATCTTTCTAAGTAGGAGAACTTGCACAATTAGGGACTACATAAATGCTTTTTTACCCCACTATAAGACTGGTGACAACAATAAGGGCCCCTTCACTCATAGTACGAATAAGTACAACTCAGGGCAACTCACGGCAGAACAGCTCGTATGAGCAAACCACGAAAACATCATGCCGATGGGCAGGCGTGCATGATGCCGCTGTGATGGTTTCATGCACGCGGGAACACAGTGCAAGCAACTGCACCACACTGAACCGCTGATGTGGAGAACAATAAAATAAAAAACAGTTGTATAATTAGTGAATATCACTGGGTTGATAGAAATAATACATAAAAGGGGACACAATACAGAACCCGTGGTTAAATAACCCTGGCAAAAAAAAAAAAATGCTACCCACGGGATTCGAAACTGTAAGCTCTCATTAGAAACTTTACCACTACGCTACCACCACTGGCCTGTAATCAGTCTTGAAAAATGGCTGAAATCAATGAGGACATGGAGGAGGTGCGTGGTGTGCGGCCTCTGCAGTCAGCTCAAAGGCAAAACATGTTTTATATATTTCCATGTGAGGGCAGCAGGCAGAGATACATGCCTTACAGAGGAATGTCGTAAGTTCAGGTCCTTCCAAACACAGTATGTGTTCTCCAGCTGGGACATCCAGGAGCAGAGATCACAACAGCTGTGAGCGGACACGCCCCCCTATCCGTTCAGCACCCAGACCAATGTGTCACTGTGTTATGTGGTCATTGCTTTCATTATTTGTTATGTAATTGTGTATCTGTAGGTATTGTCGTAATTATTTATATAACTGTCCTGGCGGTGGTTTCTGTATTTGTAATGTGTGCACTGGGCCATCATCCAGCTGCCAGTGTGCTGTGATCAGCTGACGTCCCCATGCTGTGTGCGATCAGACCTCACTGTCTGACCCCCATGTGATCATATCTGTACATACATATAAGCATTTTATGCAAGTGTGCCCCCCCCACCCGGCATGCCAGATGTGTTGGAGGGAGCAGGGGGATGAGGTGCGACACGCACACACGTGCAAGACACATGCACCACACGTGTGTGGCTTTTTGCAACTCCACAGTCGTGGGGGCACTTAGACAAATTTCACATCCAGCTCGACAGTGATCGTCTGCTGACTGTTTTTCTGATGACAGTACGAATGGCCACACATTTTCTAAGTGCCATGTGAGCAGTGTTAGATGTTCATGTGTGTCACCTGGAATTTGGCCGACACCTGCCGTGAGAGGGTTCAATGGGCTCTCACAATGCACGCTCTGTCTTTCAGCCACTGGTGTGTGCAAATAGTTGTAGCAACAGGTGTACGAGGTATTAGAGGCAGCTACGATTTTACATGATTTGCATACGATTCCTGCTTCATGAAAAATCAGTAAGGTATATCTTCTATTATACATTCCAATTCTAAGGTAGAACTCTACTAGTGTATACTAAGGTATATCTAAATATCTAAAAAAGGAGAAGAGAAGAGTAGAGCCACTTAGGTGCCTGATCTTGAGAACCAGGGATAAGTAAGTCCCTTCAGCTGCACCCTGAGTGCAAAACAAGGGAGCAAATCCAAGGTGGATCTGTGCGTTTAACTGGCACAAGTTTTACACCAGATGCCCTTCCTGATGCAACTCCACATTACATGGAGAAACATGGCAGGGGTGGGATTTGAACCGGGAACCTTCAGCACCAAAACCAAGCGCACTAACCACTTGGCCACCACTCCTACCTTGAGAACCAGGGATGGTAGGATGAAAAGCTTTTTTATCCCATGGAAACTCCCCCTACCCACCTAAGCAGCTCAAGAATATGGACATCATGTATATAAGTAACACTGACACAATCAGGGCAGTAAACAACATATACAAGAAACATAGTTACTATATAATGTTATAGGAGTTAGCTTCTAAAACCTAAATACTCATACAGGAGAAGACTGTAGTATATGTCTACCTAGTCTGTAGACTTGTTGTAAAACTACATTATAGCTAGTAGGCTAAGATATAAATATGGTTAGGGTTATTATAGAAACAGTTTGTTGTCATGTGCAATTCAACCACATTTGTACTATGTGTGAAAGGGTCTTAAGACCGGTGACAACAATAAGACTGTAAACAAAAAAAAACAAAGAAAGTAAATAAGCACAACAGCAAGAAAAAACACTTTGAAGGCACACTGATTTGTTCTTTGTTCTCGTCTTCACCTGTGGTTCACATTTTATTACTTGCTTTATGTGACTTACTTGACCCCATGAGGAGGTGTACCAGTCGAGACAAGGCTCAAGATTACAGGGCATCTGGGACGGTGGCCTGGAGGACATGACCCGGCAGTGGAAAGGTCGGAGTGGGCGCTGATGACGCAAATCATAACACTGGACATCTCTTGTTTTCAGTCCACCATCACAATTCCTGGAGCACTGAAAAAAGACGTATGATCATAACCCAACGGTCTGAGGTGCTGGATGGTTCAGGGTTCACTCATCTTATAAATACTTCCTAATGTGCCCCAAATCACTTCCTTTAAACCACCTAATATTTGGTAAATCACAGTTTTCTGATTATGTTTCCAAAAGGACTGGTGTCATATGCAGGAAGAACATGTAAGGTCTATAGAAGCCCTGAAGCCCACTGGTTCCAGTGTTTATTGTCATGCTAGGAGGTAGCGAGGCTCTGACTGAGTCTGAACGCAACATGCAGACTCACCAGCTGCCGTATGAGTAAAGGCTGGGTCTTTAATGCAGACATGGGTACGGTACACAGGCAAGCAGTCCACAGTTCCACAGTACAGATAAGGGGAGACAATAATTCGAGGTCCAAAACAAGCAGGGTTCAGTAAACAGGGCAATCAGAGCAAAGGCAAAAACGGGTTCCAAAAAGCAGAGCAGGGGTCAAAAACACGGCTAGGCAAACAACAGAACAGAGACGTGAGCTGGTAAGTGACAAAGTCGACAAACGAGCAGGGAGGAAGTGAAGAGAAGCAGTTTAAATAAGAACAGGTAGCAACTGGATAATGAGACGCACGTGGTGGGAGAAGGACCTGGAAAGGAGGTGTGGTCAATCCAAGAGGGGAAAAGAGATGCAAGAAAAGGCAGCGACAAGTGGGCAAGGAAATGACAGACAAAACGGGGTGTGGCCAACAGAGATGAGGAAGTGCAGGTGTAGGACAAGAGAGTGCAGTGATCAGAGGGAGACAGTGATGACAAAGAAGCTGGGTGTGAACACGTGAAAAGTGAGACGAGTGCAGACACGGAGGAGACAAAGACAGGATGAGACAGACAGGTGTAAGTGAGCAGTTATGAGAATTACAGACATGACAACTAAAGACCATACAAAGGAAACATGAACAGGTGATCAAAACTTGAACAGGACTGAAAGGCAAACCAGAAGATACTAAACAGAATAATAGGAAATTAAACACTATGACAAAACTAAACTGGAACAGACCAAAACTATAAGTAAAATAGAAACTAAGTGATAACAAACCCTGACATCAAAATACTACATATAACAGAAATGAGAACAGCAAAAATAGGCAGATGATAACTAAATGATAAACCATGAAAACACAGACTGATTGAACAAAACTAGAGCGGAACTGAAACATGACTGAAGTATAAAAGTAACAAAGAAAGAAAGTGACAAAGCAAAAAGACAACGTAGAATAAACACATGATGAAAATAATAAAACAATGCTGGGGCAGATGGAGACGCACTAAAGGAGCCCAGATCAGGGCGGGGCATGACATTTATCACAGGATTCCAGTAAGTGATACATATGAGCATGTAAAAGTCCTCCTGGATGGGACGCCGGTCCACCACAGGTTATGTCCCCAGAAAAGGCTGGTTCCCATTTACAGCTGGGTGGACTGAGATGATGCAGATCAAGTGTCTTGTCCAGGAAACAAACAGGTCTTATGCAGGTTCATTTTAAAATTACTGTGATTAACCTCTGCCATACTACATGTATATAGAATATAAGACAGCCCTGATTACAAGATGACCCCCGACATCCTTCAAGACACATTTTTACTTTCTGAAGATCAAATCTTACTTTTGAAAAAGAAAATGGTTTTATTCGAAAATAATGGTAATGAAAGAGCACTTTGAGGGACAGAGAGAGAGAGAGATAGAGATAGAGAGAGAGAGAGAGCAAGAGAGAGACAAACACACACACAAACAGAAAACAAAACAAAAAGAAAACTATGTGACACATTAGAAAAACTCATCCAAAAACCAGAGTAAACTGGAATGCTGTTTGTCCTTAAACAGACAGAACTCGGTGGCAGAATACCTGAGCACTGTGACCAACCCAAAGCTCAGGAAGTCCTTGACCACGTACAGACTCGGTGAGCACAGCCTGGCCGTGGAGAAAGGTCACCACAGACAGACCTGGATCCCCAGAGAAGACAGACTGTGACAGACCGACTGCTCACAACACCAGGTGGAGAGCGAGCTGCACTTCCTGACCAAAGAGACACCAAAGAGACACGAACAGAGACACAGATCACAAACTCCCAGAGTCTGAGAGCAACATCGACAAACTTCACTATCTGCTGGCTGAAGGACAACAAACACAGCATCAAGGTTTGTGAGACGAAAAGAAGGAACAACGGACACAAACCACCGTAAACCCAAAACAGGAGATTAAACTGATACGTCACTTTATCTACGTAAAACAAATTTCATAGGATAATATATTTTACAGCAAAAGCACAATTTTTACTATTATTTCAATCCAACATCTCCTGTTTATACATTTATTTACTGTACATTATTAACTGTATGTACATCTTCTTAATTTTATTTTTATTTGTTGCTCTATGTAGAGCATGACCTTGATTCATCCTAATTAAATAAATACATCAATGCTGTCTCAACAAAAACCTGAGTTTTGAACTGCAGACAAAGACAGTGCTCACTCTCAGTTGAGAAATTCCTAAGTCATCTGGTGATCTTTAGATAAGCTTGGAGACATCCCCCATGGGCCAACACTGGGCTTCACAGCAGAAACAGAATGGTAAATCAAAGTTCTTCAAAAGAAGCCCTTGCCTGGTTTATCTGTTAAATTCCGGTCATTGTGAATTACATGACATTATAATGGCTTCACGTCAAAATCTGAGCTTCTCCAGGCCAGGAGAACCCAAATTTTATGACCTCACGCCAAGGCCAGTACCTCTCAAGACTGCAAGACGATATCCCTTCCACAACACAGGGCCATAAAACTTTGTCTTGATAACAGCTATTATCGTTAGGTTTAAGTGAAGAAAGACATTCTTTTAAAATATTCTTTATTCTTCTAAAAACTTAATGTTTTAACCTGATGCTTTAAGGTGTGTCAAGTCTTTTGAATTTTTAAGAACTTCCAAGCTGAACTTTTCAAAATAATAGCGAAATTAGAAGAAAGCAACTTTTCCTTTTTGAAATTTTCCAACGTTTTTAAAGTTTTAACTTTTCCTAAATTCACAAAGACTTTTAATCTGAAACCATTTTCAACAAACACCTTCCACCTCTGGGTTCCTGCAAGCTGACGATGGTGCTGATTTCCAGCCATCAGCCAACCTGTCGGTAAAGCCAGCCACAAGCCTTTGGGATCACCTGGGGAGACCACTGAATTAACCCCTTGACCCAAGTGAGTACAACAGTACAACAGACGGACGGATCCCTCTCAACCACCTCTTCAACGTGTAAGCTAAGTGACCCAGTTAAAGGTTCCAGGAAAAGGGTTTGCTGTCAATGGATACAAAGTGGCTTGCTTTTAAGCATATTCATATGTTTGTTTAAGATTTTTCTTAATAACTGACTTCAAATTTCATCTCTAAATTCTAATCAGATTTATTTATTTAAAGTCTTTAAGTTATGTCTCCCTCGCTTCCAACGTCTCATGAGTGAGTAAGAAAATTATTTCCATGAATGAACTTATTTAATCACTGTCCACAAAAATGCCAGTAAACTGTTCATTTCTTGTATAATTGTAAATAAATTGTAAATATTTCTGCTGTGGTTCATTTTGGGTTCAGAAGGAAACCTTTGGTTAATCGTATTGTAGAATTCAGACTTTCAGATCAGAGACTGATTAATTCAACTGAGACTAATAAATTAATGAATGTTTAAATGAAAGTATCTATGCTTCAAATAGGTGGTGCCCCAAGTAATAATTAAATAAAAAGTATTACACCCTAAATTGTTAATTATTTTGGTGACTCATCAGATGGAGCCTAATCCAATCTAATTCAATTTGGGAGTTTAACTGCTTATTCACTACATTATTATGGTGCTCCGGTGTGAGCCGATCTAGAATTGACCAATTTGGTTACATCTTTATGGTTCCCGTGTGAGGTAGCATTCATTCCAAATAATTAAATTAATGTAAACTCGTTACATTATATTGATCCCCTGTTGCGAGGCCTGTATATTTGCTACATCTATGTATGTGAGGCAACTCTGTTGTGATTTGGCGCTATATAAAGGAAATAAATAAATCTATGTACACTCTTGCTTTGAATCAAATCAAATCAATTTTATTTATATAGCGCCAAATCACAACAAACAGTTGCCCCAAGGCGCCTTAATATTGTAAAGCAAGGCCATACAATAATTACGGAAAACCCCAATGGTCAAAACGACCCCCTTGAGCAAGCACTTGGCACAGTGGGAAGGAAAAACTCCCTTTTAAACAGGAAGAAACCTCCAGCAGAACCAGGCTTCAGGAGGGGCAGTCTTCTGCTGGGACTGGTTGGGGCTGAGGGAGAGAACCATGAAAAGACATGCTGTGGAGGGGAGCAGAGATCAATCACTAATGATTAAATGCAGAGTGGTGCATACAGAGCAAAAGAGAAAGAAACACTCAGTGCATCATGGGAACCCCCCAGCAGTCTAAGTCTAATAGCAGCATAACTAAGGGATGGTTCAGGGTCACCTGATCCAGCCCTAACTATAAGCTTTAGCAAAAAGGAAAGTTTTAAGCCTAATCTTAAAAGTAGAGAGGGTGTCTGTCTCCCTGATCTGAATTGATGGTAAATAAATGGTAAACAATAATTGTTATGTTGTTACAGAAAGACCAGAAAACTAGGATAGGACTCAAACACAGGGAGTCAATGAATAGAAAGAAATAGAAATGACAATTATACATAATGTGCAACAATGAATGATAAATGTGCAAAGCTGGAATGGTGACACTAGAGGAGGGAGATGCCGACTGGACCCAAAGGCTGACAGAGTGCTGGGGAGGTGATGGTCCCTCACTGGTGGTTGGCTCTCACTGCGGTATTGTATCACTTCCTGTTCCGGAGCACAGCGGCGTTTTGCTGTATCTGTTAGCTGTTTAATCTGTGCAGTTAGATTGATCTAGTTAACAAGATAACGATTTGTTTCCCAGTGTAATCTTCACGTGCCTTAACTAAAGCACTCCCTCTGCTGAATCACCTCTAAATTATTTATACATTATTCACTTTGTGTGTTTTTAGGAATCCGCTAGTTTAGTGCAGCTACTAGCTCTTAGCCGGTTTAGCATGGCGGCTTCTCCTGTCTCTCCCGCACTTTTCTGCTCTGGGTGTGAAATGTTTAGTTATTCCTCGGCCTCCTTTAGCAGTAATGGTACTTGTAATAAGTGAAGCTTATTCGTAGCTTTGGAGGCCAGGCTGGGCGAATTGGAGACTCGGCTCCGCACCGTGGAAAATCCGACAGCTAGCCAGGACCCTGTAGTCGGTGCGGACCAAGTAGCTTAGCCGCCGCTAGTTCCCCTCCAGCAGATCCCGAGCAGCCGGGAAAGCAGGCCGACTGGGTGACTGTGAGGAGGAAGCATAGTCCTAAACAGAAGCCCCGTGTACACCGCCAACCCGTTCACATCTCTAATCGTTTTTCCCCACTCGGCGACACACCCGCCGAGGAATAATGAAGTTAGTGACACCAGCAACCATAGTCAATTGTCTTCCGGGGGCCAGAGCAGGTGACATTGAAGGAAATTTGAAACTGCTGGCTAAGGCTAAGCGTAAATTTGGTAAGATTGTAATTCACGTCGGCAGTAATGACACCCGGTTACGCCAATCGCAGATCACTAAAATTAACATTGAATCGGTGTGTAACTTTGCAAAAACAATGTCGGACTCTGTAGTTTTCTCTGGGCCCCTCCCCAATCGGACCGGGAGTGAGGAAATGTAGTAAATGATATAATAATTGATAATAATAATAATTGATCATAATTATATCAATAATAATTGATATAATAATTGATCAACATATTGATTTATTCTGCCTTACAGAAACCTGGTTACAGCAGGATGAATATGTTAGTTTAAATGAGTCAACACCCCCGAGTCACACTAACTGTCAGAATGCTCGTAGCACGGGCCGAGGCAGAGGATTAGCAGCAATCTTCCACTCCAGCTTATTAATTAATCAAAAACCCAGACAGAGCTTTAATTCATTTGAAAGCTTGACTCTTAATCTTGTCCATCCAAATTGGAAGTCCCAAAAACCAGTTTTATTTGTTTTTATCTATCGTCCTCCTGGTCATTACTGTGAGTTTCTCTGTGAATTTTCAGACCTTTTGTCTGACTTAGTTCTTAGCTCAGATAAGATAATTATAGTGGGCGATTTTAACATCCACATAGATGCTGAGAATGACAGCCTCAACACTGCATTTAATCTATTGTTAGACTTGACTGGCTTTGCTCAAAATGTAAATGAGTCCACCCACCACTTTAATCATACCTTAGATCTTGTTCTGACTTATGGTATGGAAATTGAAGACTTAACAGTATTCCCTGAAACCCCCCTTCTGTCTGATCATTTCTTAATAACATTTATATTTACTCTGATGGAATACCCAGCAGTGGGGAATAAGTTTCATTACACTAGAAGTCTTTCTGAAAGCGCTGTAACTAGGTTTAAGGATATGATTCCTTCTTTATGTTCTCCAATGCCATATACCAACACAGTGCAGAGTAGCTACCTAAACTCTGTGAGTGAGATAGATTATCAATCAATCAATCAATCAATTTTTTTATATAGCGCCAAATCACAACAAACAGTTGCCCCAAGGCGCTTTATATTGTAAGGCAAGGCCATACAATAATTATGTAAAACCCCAACGGTCAAAACGACCCCCTGTGAGCAAGCACTTGGCTACAGTGGGAAGGAAAAACTCCCTTTTAACAGGAAGAAACCTCCAGCAGAACCAGGCTCAGGGAGGGGCAGTCTTCTGCTGGGACTGGTTGGAGCTGAGGGAGAGAACCAAGAAAAAGACATGCTGTGGAGGGGAGCAGAGATCGATCACTAATGATTAAATGCAGAGTGGTGCATACAGAGCAAAAAGAGAAAGAAACAGTGCATCATGGGAACCCCCCAGCAGTCTACGTCTATAGCAGCATAACTAAGGGATGGTTCAGGGTCACCTGATCCAGCCCTAACTATAAAGCTTTAGCAAAAAGGAAAGTTTTAAGCCTAATCTTAAAAGTAGAGAGGGTGTCTGTCCTCCCTGATCTGAATTGGGAGCTGGTTCCACAGGAGAGGAGCCTGAAAGCTGAAGGCTCTGCCTCCCATTCTACTCTTACAAACCCTAGGAACTACAAGTAAGCCTGCAGTCTGAGAGCGAAGCGCTCTATTGGGGTGATTTGGTACTACGAGGTCCTAAGATAAGATGGGACCTGATTATTCAAACCTTATAAGTAAGAAGAAGAATTTTAAATTCTATTCTAGAATTAACAGGAAGCCAATGAAGAGAGGCCAATATGGGTGAGATATGCTCTCTCCTTCTAGTCCCCGTCAGTACTCTAGCTGCAGCATTTTGAATTAACTGAAGGCTTTTTAGGGAACTTTTAGGACAACCTGATAATAATGAATTACAATAGGCCAGCCTAGAGGAAATAAATGCATGAATTAGTTTTTCAGCATCACTCTGAGACAAGACCTTTCTGATTTTAGAGATATTGCGTAAATGCAAAAAAGCAGTCCTACATATTTGTTTAATATGCGCTTTGAATGACATATCCTGATCAAAATGACTCCAAGATTTCTCACAGTATTACTAGAGGTCAGGGTAATGCCATCCAGAGTAAGGATCTGGTTAGACACCATGTTTCTAAGATTTGTGGGGCCAAGTACAATAACTTCAGTTTTATCTGAGTTTAAAAGCAGGAAATTAGAGGTCATCCATGTCTTTATGTCTGTAAGACAATCCTGCAGTTTAGCTAATTGGTGTGTGTCCTCTGGCTTCATGGATAGATAAAGCTGGGTATCATCTGCGTAACAATGAAAATTTAAGCAATACCGTCTAATAATACTGCCTAAGGGAAGCATGTATAAAGTAAATAAAATTGGTCCTAGCACAGAACCTTGTGGAACTCCATAATTAACTTTAGTCTGTGAAGAAGATTCCCCATTTACATGAACAAATTGTAATCTATTAGACAAATATGATTCAAACCACCGCAGCGCAGTGCCTTTAATACCTATGGCATGCTCTAATCTCTGTAATAAAATTTTATGGTCAACAGTATCAAAAGCAGCACTGAGGTCTAACAGAACAAGCACAGAGATGAGTCCAGTGTCCGAGGCCATAAGAAGATCATTTGTAACCTTCACTAATGCTGTTTCTGTACTATGATGAATTCTAAAACCTGACTGAAACTCTTCAAATAGACCATTCCTCTGCAGATGATCAGTTAGCTGTTTTACAACTACCCTTTCAAGAATTTTTGAGAGAAAAGGAATTATCTCGTCAATAGTTTTATATCCTCATTGAGGACAACTTTGGATGCTGTAGCTCCTCTGAAAAAGAGAGCCTTAAATCAGAAGTGCCTGACTCCGTGGTATAACTCACAAACTCGTAGCTTAAAGCAGATAACCCGTAAGTTGGAGAGGAAATGGCGTCTCACTAATTTAGAAGATCTTCACTTAGCCTGGAAAAAGAGTCTGTTGCTCTATAAAAAGCCCTCCGTAAAGCTAGGACATCTTACTACTCATCACTAATTGAAGAAAATAAGAACCCCAGGTTTCTTTTCAGCACTGTAGCCAGGCTGACAAAGAGTCAGAGCTCTATTGAGCCGAGTATTCCTTTAACTTTAACTAGTAATGACTTCATGATTTTCTTTGCTAATAAAATTTTAACTATTAGAGAAAAAATTACTCATAACCATCCCAAAGACGTATCGTTCTCTCTGGTTGCTTTCAGTGATGCCGGTATTTGGTTAGACTCTTTCTCTCCGATTGTTCTGTCTGAGTTATTTTCATTAGTTACTTCCTCCAAACCATCAACATGTCTATTAGACCCCATTCCTACCAGGCTGCTCAAGGAAGCCCTACCATTAATTAATGCTTCGATCTTAAATATGATCAATCTGTCTTTATTAGTTGGCTATGTACCACAGGCTTTTAAGGTGGCAGTAATTAAACCATTACTTAAAAAGCCATCACTTGACCCAGCTATCTTAGCTAATAATAGGCCAATCTCCAACCTTCCTTTTCTCTCAAAAATTCTTGAAAGGGTAGTTGTAAAACAGCTAACTAATCATCTGCAGAGGAATGGTCTATTTGAAGAGTTTCAGTCAGGGTTTAGAATTCATCATAGTACAGAAACAGCATTAGTGAAGGTTACAAATGATCTTCTTATGGCCTCAGACAGTGGACTCATCTCTGTGCTTGTTCTGTTAGACCTCAGTGCTGCTTTGGATACTGTTGACCATAAAATTTTATTACAGAGATTAGAGCATGCCATAGGTATTAAAGGCACTGCGATGCGGTGGTTTGATTCATATTTGTCTAATAGATCACAATTTGTTCATGCAAATGGGGAATCTTCTTCACAGACTAAGGTTAATTATGGAGTTCCACAAGGTTCTGTGCTAGGACCAATTTTATTCACTTTATACATGCTTCCCTTAGGCAGTATTATTAGACAGCATTGCTTAAATTTTCATTGTTACGCAGATGATACTCAGCTTTATCTATCCATGAAGCCAGAGGACACACACCAATTAGCTAAACTGCAGGATTGTCTTACAGACATAAAGACATGGATGACCTCTAATTTCCTGCTTTTAAACTCGGATAAAACTGAAGTTATTGTACTTGGCCCCACAAATCTTAGAAACATGGTGTCTAACCAGATCCTTACTCTGGATGGCATTACCCTGACCTCTAATAATACTGTGAGAAATCTTGGAGTCATTTTTGATCAGGATATGTCATTCAATGCGCATATTAAACAAATATGTAGGACTGCTTTTTTGCATTTGCGCAATATCTCTAAAATTAGAAAGGTCTTGTCTCAGAGTGATGCTGAAAAAGTAATTCATGCATTTATTTCCTCTAGGCTGGACTATTGTAATTCATTATTATCAGGTTGTCCTAAAAGTTCCCTGAAAAGCCTTCAGTTAATTCAAAATGCTGCAGCTAGAGTACTGACAGGGACTAGAAGGAGAGAGCATATCTCACCCATATTGGCCTCTCTTCATTGGCTTCCTGTTAATTCTAGAATAGAATTTAAAATTCTTCTTCTTACTTATAAGGTTTTGAATAATCAGGTCCCATCTTGTCTTAGGGACCTCGTAGTACCATATCACCCGAATAGAGCACTTCGCTCTCAGACTGCAGGCTTACTTGTAGTTCCTAGGGTTTGTAAGAGTAGAATGGGAGGCAGAGCCTTCAGCTTTCAGGCTCCTCTCCTGTGGAACCAGCTCCCAATTCAGATCAGGGAGACAGACACCCTCTCTACTTTTAAGATTAGGCTTAAAACTCTCCTTTTTGCTAAAGATCAGGTGACCCTGAACCATCCCTTAGTTATGCTGCTATAGACTTAGACTGCTGGGGGGTTCCCATGATGCACTGCGTGTTTCTTTCTCTTTTTGCTCTGTATCCACCACTCTGCATTTAATCATTAGTGATTGATCTCTGCTCCCCTCCACAGTATGTCTTTTTCCTGGTTCTCTCCCTCAGCCCCAACCAGTCCCAGCAGAAGACTGCCCCTCCCTGAGCCTGGTTCTGCTGGAGGTTTCTTCCTGTTAAAAGGGAGTTTTTCCTTCCCACTGTCGCCAAGTGCTTGCTCACAGGGGGTCGTTTTGACCGTTGGGGTTTTACATAATTATTGTATGGCTTTGCCTTGCAATATAAAGCGTCTTGGGGCAACTGTTTGTTGTGATTTGGCGCTATATAAATAAAATTTATTTGATTTGATTCCAAAGCTGAGTTTTTATTTTTATTTCTGTTGTGGTAATCCGGCCATGCTGTATATGTCATGATTGGTGTATTCCAGCTGTCACATCCCAGTCAGCTGTGTTGTGTGGCAGCGTGCTGGGCCTGTGATATGCATCAAGTTGCCATGGGACAACAGTGTGCTGTGCACACCTGCACGTTGTGTTATAGCTGTGATGATCATAATGTCTCACATACATTATGTAACCCATGGAAGGGAATGACAATGTATCTGTTAAATTAGGTCCATTATACCATACCATACCAGCTTTATTTATAAAGCACCTTAAGACAGTCAGTGCTGACACAAAGTACTGTACACTCACATTGCTGTGATTTGGCGCATTATAAGCTAATTAAATTAAATTAATTACACTCAAAACATGAGAAAAGATATATAGACACTCATTTTTTTGAACTGGCACTGTATTGAGAGACAGAGACTGATTGTTTTCTGAGGCGCTTTGTCAGTGTGTGACTCGTGTAGTTCACCAGTGTTTTGAGTGTTCTTAGTGAGGGTGTTGTGTGTCAATCACTCAGTTTATTGATGATGAGGTCGCTTGTGGACTTTTTCCTGCTCCTGTGTGCTTTGTAAACTGGACTTTACACAAGTCTGGAGTTTGGAAGCCAGAGCGGTGTTCATCATGGCGGCTTTCTTGGGAGAATCACCCTCAGCAGGGAGTTTCTCCTATCTTTCCAGTCTACCACTGACGGTGTAGTGCTGAGGAATATCCTACAGGAGCTTTGCAGACTGGACATTAAGTCCACACTTTGGAAACAAGGGAGAAGAGGTGGATTACGTTGGAGACTTAAGAACACGAGTCTCAACAACTGCTGAAAAAAGCCGGTGCTCCCTTCCATCCTGCTGTCAAATGTCCAGTCCATCTGGAATAAAACTGATGAGCTGGCCGGTCTGGGCTACACTCAAACATGAAGTGAAAGACACCTGTTGACTAGTCTTCACTGAAACATGGCTCAGTGACCTGGACCGGGACGAGGACCTGTTGCTGTCTGGGTTCAGCGCTCTGTTTCGTCTGGACCGGTCACTGGAGATCACCAACAAGTGGCGGGGAGGCGGCGTGTTTCTATATTAACCAGAGGTACTGTAACACCGTCGTGGTTCGAGAGGACATTTCTACTCCTGATATTGAACTGTTGACAATCTCACACCGCTCAGCTGATCACTGACATCAATTCATCCTCTGTGATTTTAACCACTGCTTGCTGGACAAGACTTTGAGGACTTATGAACAGTATGTGACTTGTGCCACAACACAGATGAAGTCCACCATAGACCTGTGTTATGGATCAGTGAGCGGTGCTTACACCTCACTGTTATGATCATCATATCATAACAGTGCGTTTGTGATGCCCCTGTGCACACCTTTATTCAGGAGGCTCCCCGCCAGGAGAAAACTGTTAAATGTTGGGCAGATGGCAGCATTTCTGCCCTTCAGGCTTGTTTTGAGTGTACGGACTGGCAATGTTTCTATGATGCTTGTGGTGATGATATTGATAATCTTTGTGATTCTGTATCATCATACGTCACATTCTGTGTTGATGCCACCATTCCATCAAAAAAGGTTGTTATTTATCCAAACAACAAACCTCAGATATCAAAGGAGCCAAAGGGTGTGATTAATAGGAAGAAACTGATCTACTGCACTGAAAGTTCTCTAGATAAAAAGGCTGTTTCTAGAGAAGTAAGAAACGACATAAGAAAGGCCAAACAGGGGTCTTAGGCCTCCTGCTTTTCTCCCTTTATATAGCACCCCTTAGGCACATATTGCAGCGTTTTGGGATTACCTTCCACTGCTATGCAGATGAAAATCAGTTATACATGCCGATAACTGCTGGTAATCTCATCCACATAAAATCCTTAGAAGACTGCCTTGCATCAGTGAGATTCTGATAAGACTCCAATGATGGTTCTTGATCCAGTGAGACATCAGCATCAATTTGACCAGTTAACGCTTAGCCTAGGCTTGTGTGTCATACATCACACTGACGAAGTGAGGAACCTTGGGGTAATTTTTGATCCTTCATTGTCCTTTGACCTCCATATTAGAAATATTACTAGGACTGCTTTCTTCCACCTGCAAAATATAGTGAAGATTCGTCCCATCCTGTCTATGGCTGATGCTGAGACCCTGATCCATGCATTTATCTCTTCTAGACTGGACTACTGCAATGTTCTATTTTCTGGTTTACCGCAGTCCAGCATTAGGATTCAAAGGATTCAAAATGATTCAAAAGAATTTTATTGTCATATGCACAAAGGAACATGTTCCCTGCACAATGAAATGTGATTACTGCATTTAACCCATCCTAATTGCCAGTTAGGAGCAGAAGTCACCTTTAGGCACCCGGGGACCAGCTCCAGATGTATATCCCTGCTTTAGGTCAACAGCAGGGCTGAGCAAACCTTGACCGGCCTCATGACGATAGACAACACACACATAACACACACATAAGCCGGCCCGGTACATGAACACATATAAAAAGCACACACAAGGTAAAACTTGGGAAAGAAAAACCTTCATTGCTGCTGCATTGAATCACGCAGCAGCAAAGCAGGAAAAAAACCCATCAGCACAATGAACAATGATCACACACAACAACAGGACGAGAGATGACGACCGAGATTAGGGGTGTCCAATTGGTTCAAAATGCTGCAGCCAGACTTTTGACACGAAGCAGAATGTTTGACTGCATTACACCCATTTTGGCGTCTCTTCACTGGCTTCCTGTCCCAGTGAGATCAGATTTTAAGGTTCTGCTACTAGTCTATAAAATTGTTCATGGACTGGCACCTCCCTACCTAGCTGACCTAATTAAACCTTATGTACCGGCCTGGGCTATGCGTTCTCAGGTTGCAGGACTACTTTGTGTCTCTAGGGTGAATAAAAAGTCTGCAGGTCATACAGCTTTTCATACAGACTTAAGACGCACTTATTTTCCCTTTCGTATGGCTAGCATAATGGCATAGTATAGTTCTGCACTTTTTATTCTTTTAATTCATTTTATTAGTAAACGGAGCGGGCCACGGCCTCAACTTCATCTAAATTCTGGGTCTTTTAGTGAAGTTTAGGGCTAGTGGCCGGCGATCACCTTAGTATTTCTTCTGTTTTTCTTGTTTAATGCTGACAAATTATACTGTATTTCTTGTCTTTCTGATGCTTGATTCTGTTTTTTTTTTCTCTCTCTGTTTAAGGTGCAGCTCCATCCAGAGATGGGTGTGGTATTTGTGCTGGAGACCCTCCTGTCCTGTGCACCAACAGCATTTCCTGCATTTCCTGTATATTTGTTTTGTGAATTGTTCTGTAATTTATGTCTGTATCATGGCCCAACCAGAGGGTCACCCCTTTGAGTCTGGTCTGCTTGAGGTTTCTTCCTCAGACCTTACTTGTGTGAGGCGCCTTGAGGCAACTCTGTTGTGATTTGGCGCTATATAAATGAAAATAAATTGAAATTGAAATAAGCCACGATCTCATGCAAGACTTTTATTAGCTGATTTTTCATCAGCTTTTAATAAGATGCAGCCTCACATTGTGATTGAGAAACTGTCATCTTATTTTAATCTTTCTGATCAGCATCTCCTGCTGATTTTAAACTTCTTCACTGAGAGGGTCCAGCAGGTGTTTCTACCATTGTGTCAAACACAGGTTCATCTCAGGGATGTGTGCTGTGCCCTCTGCAGTTTATCATGTACACTGATAGCTGCAGGACCTCTCAGGAGAACAGTTTTCTGATGACACTGTCCTCCTGTCTCTACTACAAGGATCAGAGTCTGATCATGATCTTGCACAATCTGAGTTTGGTAGTTGGTGTGATGATAATTTCCTTGACCTGAATGTGTCTAAAACTCAAGAAATGTTCATTGATTTCAAGCAGACTGACACGAGACACAAAGCTAGTGTCATATGTACTAGTGATGTGTTGGAGCGTTCATTTGTTTTTCATGATTCCATAATTTATTCCTCAGAATTGAGTGATTCCATATTTTTTTCCCTCTGCTTGGTCTAAAAAAGTAACCGTTACTGACTGCCACAATTTTTTTTTCTGATTTCTTATAGTGTTTCTTAAAGCCAGAAAGTTGCCATTTGAAATGACTTTAGTTTTGTGTCATGTCTGTGATCTGCTTTTTTCCTACAAAATTAAACAACTGAATGAACATCTTCCGAGGCCGGTGATTCCATCATTTTTGCCAGGGGTTGTACAAGATGTAGGGGTCCAGAGGGATGAGTCTTATAAATACCTTAGAACAGTGTTTGACTCTTAACTCAAGTTTGACATCAGCACTGAGTTTATTGTCAAACGTGGACAACAGAGAATCCATCTGGTGAGGAAGCTGAGCTCTTTCAATGTCAGTGTGAGGATTTTAAGTAACTTTTATTGCTCATTTATTGAAAGTCTGTTAACATTCTCTTGGTTCAACCGATTGTCTATCAAGGACACAAACCACCTGAATGGCATTGTTAAGGTTTGCTCTAAAATAATTGGGGTCAAGCAAAGAGACTTGCATTCCTTTTGGGAGAATCGGGGGAAGAAGAAAGCTCAGTTTATTCTCAGCCACCCTGATCATGTGCTGTCCGCTCAGTTCACAGTGATACCTTCAGGCCGCCGTTATTATGTACCGTTGGGAAGAACGAACAGATACTCTAGATCTTTTATTCCTTCTGCTATCAAGCTGCTGAACACAGACAGCAGTCATTTTAAATGACATTTCCTTCACCATCATCAATCATGTTACAATTGTTCTTATTGTTCGTATTACTGTCTATTGATTTTTTAAATGATTCATGGGCTGACTGACCTTTCTTTGCTGTTTTAATCTGGAATGCTGTTTCTGACACACGCTGTGTGTTGTTGTGTGACTTGTAGGGATCAATAAAGTTGTTTGAATTGAAGTTAACATACAATAAAATGAAAATAACTAGCAAACTTGTAAAATGCAACTTAAAACATTATCAAACTAAGCCTTGTTTGTGCCAAAAGCCATGGAATAAAAACAGGTTTTTAAACGAACTTTAAAAAAATGGCCAATGAGGGTGCCTCCCTAACACCCAGAGACAAGCTGTTCCGCAGTTTGGGAGCAATTACAGAGAAAGCCCCACCCTCTCTGAGCTTTCTCTTCAACCTGGGCATCAGCAGGAACAGCTGGTCAGCCGACCTGAGAGACTGTCTGGGTGCGTAAGGCCAAAGAAGCCCAGAGAGGTATGACGGGGGCTAAACCATGGAGAGACTTAAAAACAAATGTAAGAATTTTAAAATGGACCCTAAAATGAACCAGCAACGAGTGAAGTGTGGCCAGGACAGGGGTCATATGCTTCCTCCTCCGCGAACCTGCAGCATTCTGGACCAACTGCAGACGGGAGAGAAGTATCTGATTTACTCCCGCATAAAGCGAATTACAGTAATCCAGACAAGATGATACAAAAGCATGAATGACCATCGATAGATGTTGCCTGGAAAGAAAAGGTTTCAATGTTGTCAAATGCCACAAGTGATAAAAAACAGATTTCACCACTGCTGCAATTTTAATGTCCAATTTAAAATCACGATCCAGCTTAAAACCAAAATTAAGAATAAGTGGTTTAAAATATGCCTGCAGGGGTCCCAAGACAACAGAGGAGGACTCACAAAGCGTACTAGGTCCAAAAACCGTCACCTCTGTTTTCTTTTCATTAAAACCTAGAAAATTGAGGGCAAGCCAGGCTTTAATATCTTTTAAACATGCCAGGAGCTGTTTTAAAGACTGACCATCCCTCTGAGCCACCGGCAAATAAATCTGGCAATCATCTGCATAGCAGTGAAAGAAGATCCCATGTCTTCTGAGAATAGTCCCCAGAGGCAGTAAATATAAAGAAAACAACAGAGGCCCCAAAATAGAGCCCTGTGGGACACCATATGCCAAAGGGAATACAAAAGACTCAAAGCCACTGACATACGCAGAAAATGACCTGTCTGTCAGGTAGGACCAGAACCATTCAAGCATGGCACCACCAATGCGCACCAAGTGATGTAGCTGAGATAATAAATACTGTGGCCAACTATTTCAAAGGCAGCCGTTAGATCCAGCAAAACCATGATAACAGAGTTACCTGCGTAACGTAAGAAAAATGTCGTTAAAAACCTTAAGTAACGCAAACTCTGTGCTATGAAATGGCTTAAAACCAGACTGAAATTCTTCCAAAATCCCATTTTCATTCAAAAAATTGCTTAGTTGAAAATAAAGTATTTTTTTTATCTAAAACTTTAGACAAGAAACGCAGTTTAGAAATGGGCCTGTAATTGGCCAGAACAGAGTGATCGAAATTGGGCTTTTTTCAGCAAAGGGTGGACCACTGCATGTTTGAATTTTGCCGGCACCACCTCGGAAGACAAACTATGATTTAAAATTGCCAGCAACGGCTGCCTGATGCACCACAAAATTTCTTTAAAAAATTGTGGGGAGACAAGATTGTCAAAAGAACCGGATTTGATGTGCCCTACTCCCTATCCTCTAAAAATAAAAAGGCCACAGGTTCAAACTGAGTAAAACTGACAGGACAAGAAACCAAGGCTGGAAGGTCAGACTTAGGAACTAAGACAGAGGTCCTAATATTATCCACTTTTTCTGTAAAAAAAAAAAAAAAAAAAAAAAAAAAAAAAAAAGGCAAACTTGTTGCACATATAAGGGGAGGCGTCCAAACATACATTCTGTGCAGTATCTAGTACGGAGTCAATGATCTTAAACAACACATGTGGGTTGTGACCATAAGAGGACATAATATTCGCCTTTTTGCCTCCATCATGGACATAGCCCATTGGATAGCGATCGCACTCCACTACCACCATTCGAGCTTTCGCCACCTCGACCACACCTCAGCTATGGTATCATGTGCACTACATTTGAGCTGGCCGCAAGAATGGGCCGGGCTGTTGTAAATGCACTGCGACTGCTGTTGGAGGTCTTTGGATGTCGACTTTGGCTGAGTGTGGGTCGAATGGACATTTGGCTGCCATTCGTGCCTGTAGTGTGAAGGCTGGCTCAGTTCAGCCAGGATTTGACGTGGCCGAACAATTCGTACGGCCCCTCAACCGCAGTCCAAATGGTCTGAATTGCGCACCAACTTGCGTTATGAATGTTGCGATGTCAGTGAGATGGTTTTACAACTATGTCTTGACTGCCGTTCGATTGGTTTCCAACGTGAGCGCGACGCGAATGTGTTGGATGTGCCGACTGCTGTGAGACTGCCATACGAGGCGTTCGAGTGCAGTTCAAATTTGCATGACTGTCGTCCGAATCCTCCTTCCTGCGCCATTCGGCCTAATTCATGCTATGTGTGAAGGGGCCTTTAACTATCTGGTAATTTATGAAGAATAACGGCTTTACAAACAGGAAGGTAAGAACCACTGGTTCACTCACGATGGGGACATGTTATGCCTGAAAGAGACATGAGCCTTTCCAAACAGATGCCAATTTCTCCTGGATATTTTATCGGATTATATCTATGTAGATTCACTGAAGATCACTTAGCTTCATTAGACTGTGATCAGTGTTATTCCAGAACAGTCTAACCTTATTCCATTCTCCAATCTTCCAGGTAGAGCACGGACGCAGGTAACATCGTTGGGCTGGAACAGGTCTCTTAGTCGGATCACAATCAGAATCTGATCCAGTACTGCAGGCCAAAGTCCTCCAGATGGCACCCAGACCACAGGTGGTGGAGCACTGCCCAACAAAGGAGAGTCACATTTTGTGAGTGAACTCCGAAACAGATTCAAAATTCCAAAGAAGAATCACAGAGTACAAGTTCTACTTTCTGTTGCTCCTGTTAGGGGGCACCACAGCAGATCATCTGTTTCCATCTTACTCTGTCATCTGTCTCACCAACCACCTGCATGTCTTCTGTCTGGTCCTCTGTTCACCTGGTGGCTCCATCCTCAGCATCCTTCTCCCTATATACCCTGGGTCCCTCCTCTGCACATGTCCAAACCATCTCAGTCTCACCTCTCTGACTTTCTCTCCAAACCGTCCCACCTGAGCTGTCCCTCTGATATGTTCATTCCTAATCCTGTCCATCCTCGTCCCTCCTCAAGAGAATCTCAACATCTTCAGCTCTGCCTCCTATCTTTTTGTTAGTGCCACCGTCTCTAATGGCCCAGTCACCCAGCACACAACGATACCTGAATGAAGGGAAAAAGTAAAAAAGTCACAATTCGTTGAGAAAAGGTGGACAAAAGAGCTTTATCACCAAACAGACTGCAAAGCAAGAGTGCAAAAGGGATGAAAGAGGAACTTAACAAAACTGAAGCAAATGATCTCAACGCTTTAAATGAAACATGCCTGGAGCCACAGCTGGAGCAGTGTGTGTCTGCATCTCTGAGTTCCAGGACAGAGCTCACAGGCCCTGAGTTCTGGAGAAAATGCAAACAGAAGCTGTGGAGATCTGTGTGCACGTCGGTGGACCACCTGCTCTGGTTCCTCATCCAGAACAAAAGAGGGATCATCTCCTTCATCATCAGAATCCACACTGTCTGTCGACACGCTGTGCGCTCCGTCATGCTCCAAAAACTCTGGTGTCACTGCTGTATCACTGTATTATGTTCTAATACATATATATTGATTTATAACAGAAAACTGTCAAAACAGGGAATAAATATAAGTGTAAAGATGATTAAATATATCAGAGCAGTAAACTAATCAGTGCATGTGAACGCGCATTGACTCACATGTGCGGTTATTTCCACCAGCTGCAGCTGATCCACAACGTGAATTCTGTCTTCCAGAACAGCTCTTTATATAATCATCTGAATCATCTACCTGTTGCCACATGTACAGAAGGACTGGATTGTCATTCCTATACTCATATTGTTATATTTAATAAAAAATAATAAGCACACGCAGCAGCTGCTGCTGCCGCTAATGCTGCATTCAAGTACCGTTGGAAATTACACAACTTTTTTGTTGTTTCAAATTCAGCAGTTGCTTGTGGCAAAATAAGTAATTGTTTCCACACAAAAGATCAATTCTGGCCTATATAAGGTGCCTGAGCCCATTGAAGCTGACCCATCCATCCATCCATTTTCTTCAGCTTCATCCGGAGTCGGGTCGCGGGGGCAGCAGCTCAAGCAAAGCCGCCCAGACCTCCCGATCCACACACACCTCCCCCAGCTCCTCCGGGGGAATCCCAAGGCGTTCCCAAGCCAGCCGAGAGATGTAGTCCCTCCAGCGTGTCCTGGGTTTTCCCCGGGGCCTCCTCTCAATGGGACGTGCCCGGAACACCTCTTCAGCGAGGCGTCCAGGGGGCATCCATGCTCGAGCCACCTCAACTGACTCCTTTCGACGTGGAGGAGCAGCGGCTCGACTCCGAGCTCCTCCAGAGTGACCGAGCTCCTCACCCTATCTCTAAGGGAGCGCCCAGCCACCCTGCGTTGGAAACTCATCTCGGCCGCTTGTACTCGCGATCTCGTTCTTTCGGTCATGAGCCAAATCTCATGACCATAGGTGAGGATCGGAACATAGATCGCTCTGTAAATCGAGAGCTTTGCCCCCCTACTCAGCTGTCTCTTCACCACGACGGTCCGATACAGCGACCGCATCACTGCAGATGCTGCACCGATCCGTCTATCAATCTCACGCTCCATCTGTCCCTCACTCGTGAACAAGACCCCGAGATACTTAAACTCCTCCACTTGAGGCAAGTACACTCCACCGACCTGAAGAGGGCAAAGCACCTTTTTTCGGTCGAGAACCATAGCCTCGGATTTGGAGGTGCTGATTTTCATCTCGGACGCTTCACACTCGGCTGCAAACCGCCCCAGTGCACGCTGAAGGTCCTGATTTGACAAAGCCAACAGAACCACATCGTCCGCAAACAGCAGAGACGATATTCTGTGGTTCCCAAACCAGACCCCCTCTACATCCTGACTGCACCTAGAAATTATGTCCATAAAAATAATGAACAGAACCGGTGACAAAGGGCCCTTTGAAGTGAAGCTGACCCCTCACACAGATTAAAAAAATCCAAGCAAACAGGCTGAGTTTGCCCTGTAATTTCCGATGGTACATGGATGCAGCAGCAGCCTCAGCGCTCACAAACCGGCTTCTGTACTGTGTGAAAACATTCAGCTGCTCCAACGAAGTCAAACTAAACAATAACGTTACAAAAACTAAACAAATGATTAAAAAACGTCAAGAAAGACAGCAAAACAAAACACGGATGAACTGAGGTTTTTGTTGCCCTTCATTTAAATTTTTCAGCAGTTTAAAAATCCCGACGAAGCGCCAGCTGCAGGAACAAAACTGAATGAAGGTTAAATGATGCCAACAAAAGTCCAGATTTCTTGTTTCGTTTGGGCTTCATTGCCCTTCGTTAAGTGCCGTGTGACTGGGCCATGAGCTGTCCAACATAGCTGGTCTCACTACTGTCTTGTAGACTTTCTCCTTCACTCTTGCTGATATTCTTCAGTCATAAATCCCTCCAGCCACCTTTCTCCACCCACTCCACCCTGCCTGCACTCTCTTCTTCACCTCTCTACCACACTCTCCATTACTTTGAAGTTATTTAATTACTGAAAAATTGATTTAAATTCATCTGCCTTCACACCTCTAAACCTAAACCTTCCAACCTCAACATTCCACCACCCTTCCTGTTGTTCACCTGTTCTCAGTCTTTCACCATCTGACTTTCAGTCCCCTGCTCTCCAGAGCATATCTTCACCTCTCCAGGCTCATATCAATGTGCTCTCCAATCTCACGAGAGATCACAATGTCATCTGCAAACATCATAGTCCATGGAGACTCCTGTCTGATCTCATCAGTCAACCTGTCCATCATCACTGCGAACAAGAAAGGACTCAGAGCTGATCTTTCAAGTAATCCCACCTCCGCTCCACCTTCATCATCCTTATAGCCCACATCACCACCATCACAAATGAACAACAGGACGACCTGAAATTCTGGAATTCTGGATGGTGAGAAACTTCAAATTTAGGATTCACCTTACAATATATGACAGATAAATGTGTCTGTCATATATTGTAAGGTGAAGCCTAAACTAGAAATTTCTTAATAAATAATCATTCATTTTTTCATTCATTCATTTTCTTTACCCACTTAGATGTTAAATAATAACTGTTTCCATTTAAAGTGGGAATGCAGCAGCAGCCAAATCAAAATCCCTGTTTTGCACCGTGACACTTCATAAAAACATTCATCATAGTACTGAAGGTGAAGAAGTGGGTGTAGAAATAGTCTGGATGGAACAAGGTGATGAGGGTATGCAGGTTGTTTGGTGACATCAGTACTGGGGGAAGGGTTAAAGGTCGGGGTTATAAGTAGAGATGCAAAGGCGTAGAAAATTTAAAGTACATTTAAGTTAAGATTGGGATTTTTGGAAATGTTCACACTTTTTCACTTTTTAAAATTTCCAAGTTGGAAACTTTCCAGAGAAGAATTTACAGAAATTAACTGCGATTAACTGGAAATTTGGGGTAATTTATACAAACTGCATCATACAGAAACTCAAACAGTATGAACGGATGTCATCCTTGGGCTCAAATGCAGTAGTGTGGCTTTGATAGTCCTGTTGCTGTGTGTAGGATTCTAGAAATTATCTCAGCATGTGGTGGAGGAATGCAAAGTGCATGCAGGGGGTGTGGTCCCACCAGCCCCGCAGGAAGCAGTGCACACAGTGGACGGAAGATATTCACAGTGTAGAAATTGTTTCCAATGACAGTACGTTGACATTTCCCGTTATAAGCTAAGCTGCATTTTTTAATATTTCCAGTTTACTGCCATTAATTCCAAGCTTTGAGAATTCCTTGCTTGGGCAGTGAAGGGAGTGCATGAGAATAAATGAGAATGCTGAGATGGATGTGCAGAGTTACTGTTCAGAGCACTGTTCAGAATAAGAAAAGAAAGCAGCAGAAAAACAAGAACAGGAGTTAAAAATATCTCAGAATGCACAGGAAGTAAAGGACCGACTAGAATAAAGAAAGAGCTGAAGAAAAAGGAACTGAGGGGGGCATGAGGTTTAGGAAAAGGGATGTAGGGACAAAATCTATCAGACACATTCAGCCCCCAAAAGATGTTGGAAAAGAAGAATGTCAACTTTTATAAATAGAGAAAATGTTCACGCAGCTGTTATCTTGTGCAGAATGTTTTAAATGGAACTCACTGTGCTCCAGTTGCCCGTGACCCAGTAAGCGGCTTTTGGGAGTCGTATGGAAGATGGTGTTGGGACAGAAGCTGACCTCAGACCAGGCGGGTGAGTCGATGCCTCGGGCACGACGGGGGAGCGGGTGCGCGGCGCCGGCACTGTGTTGTCTTGATGAGGTGCTGCTGTGCTCAGTGGACGCAGGTGTGTTGGGTCACCCTCACTGCTGGTGCTCAGGATTACAGGAATGATGATTTCATTATAGTCAAAAACACTTTGATCCTCGGACAGGTTTTCACTTGTGGAATATGTTCCAGCTCTTTCATCCAGGTCAGATTCAGGTAGTAGCAAATCCATAGCTGTGTGGAAATCCACCGGAGAAGGCAGAGTGGCCACTTCCAGGTTTGGAGGAGGTAAGAAATCTGTTCTACTTGTTGTCGTTTTGCTATCAGAGGTCTGCTGGTCACCTGAGGTTGGCGGGTTAAATTTATCAGAAACAGGTGATGAGGTCAAACTGAGATAACCATCAGGAAATTCTGAATCGTACTTGATATTGACATTTGTGCCCAGATTCAAATGTGGCCCATTTGGAATGGACCTGGAGAGCTGACTGATTGTTTGAGACATTTCTGAAACAACTTCATCCAGTTGGGGAGGATGACTGTAAGTCTGGTCCAGGACTATAGTCTCAGCAAATGGAGAGACTCCTGGCCTGTTTACAGGTTCTTGGGCTGTGGAGATACGTGGTCCTTGTGTAGTCTTGTCAGTGTAACTGTACCTGGATCCATCCAACATCTCAGCCTCGTGACCAGTCGCTGTGGTTGGCAGGATGTAGTTTGTAGTTTGATGGTTGGGGGCAGAAGTAACATGTTTTGGTGGAGGATCCTCAGTGAAATCTTCGTAGTAATTTTCAGTCTGATCGCGGGACTGTTCCACATCCTGTTGACCAAATCCGACATCAGACATGTTATGTTCTGGTCGCCAAAGATGGCCATGTCGCTCTTTGACTTTTTGTGTAGACCTGGTTCCATGAATGGACGGTGATGGAGTGTTCAACACAGGCAACAGATAATCCTCAGAAAGAAAAACATCCATATTTTTAAAATTCATTTCATTCCATTCCTTTGAAGCTGTGTTTTCTTTGTCCTCCACATTGTCCAGAGTTGCATCCTGCAGTTTGACACCAGTGAAGGAAGTGGGTTTTGAAGCCACCGGAGGGTTTGAAGGATTGTCACTCACATTGTGACTCGGCTTTTGTAAATGAGTGTCATTCATTAAGTCACTTTCTTTAGTTTCAAAGTCATCTGACAGGTCTTCATGGAAGTTGATGAAGTTATAGTCATAATAGAAATCATCAACTTTGATGCTATTCAGGGAATGATCGATATTCTCAATGTTGTTTTGGTCGGAGAAATCTGCCTCGATAATGTTGTTTAAGTCCTTCTGATTTACTGTTCTGACTGTCCCGTGTTTGGGCGGAGCCTTGTCTTCAAAAATGGCGTTGATTTCATTGAGCACTTCTTTGCTCGTCCAGCCGCTTCCTGACCAGTCGCCTCCTGTGAGATGATCCTCTTCCTGCACACAGTCCCGGAGGTGGCAGGAGGAGACAGAAGGCGGCTTCTTTTGTGGATCGCAGTCGACGCCCGTGTTTCTGGTGCACGACACCATCCGCCGGCGCACGCCACTTCCACATGTCATTGAGCACTTTGGGGAAGAAGAGAGTGATCAGCAGATCAGGACGTTGTTTTTTTAAAGCATATAAATGAGGTAAAGAATATTCATGAAATCCCCAGTGAGGCTAGGGGGCGCTGTGACGGTAACATTCCCTCGTTTGAATGCAGGTTGAAAGAGACGCATGTTCTCATAAACCTTGAAGGCGGTCACACTAAAACTGACCTGAGACCATTCACCAGAGGTCCAATCAGCCGGACAGAGGACGTGCGTGTTGCAGGAGGACACGGACTCGGGTCGCTGCACGTGTCTGCACTCACAAGGCTGCAGGACTCGCTCCTCGTCCACACTTACCGCCCGCACGCACATCACCGTCCGTTTAGTCAAACCCAACCTGCCACAGCTGGAAGAGCATTTCTGCCACTCGCCGACCCACCATCTGCACACAGACACACAACAAAGACTAACAACCTCAACACACAGCAAAGACTCAGAAAAAAGACTCACAACCCAAACACATAACAACGACACACAACAAAGACTCAACCACGACACATAACAACGACACAAAACAAAGACTCACAACCTCCACACATAATAACGACACACAGACTCACAACCCCAACACACAACACAGACACACAACAAAGACTCACAACCTCAACACACAACACAGACACACAACAAACACTCACAACCCCAACACACAACACAGACACATATAGACTCACAACCGGACACATAATGACACAAAACAAAGACTCACAAACCCGACACATAATAACGACACACAACAAAGACTCACAACTCCGACACATAACAAAGACACACAACAAAGACTCACAACCCCGACACATAACAACGACACACAACAAAGACTCACAACCCCGACACATAACAACGACACAAAACAAAGACTCACAACCCCGACACATAATAACGACACACAACAAAGACTCACAACCCCAACACACAACACAGAGGTGGTTGGCACTCTTGGTTTTGCGCAAATGCAAAAAAGCAGTCCTACATATTTATTTAATATGCGCATTGAATGACATATCCTGATCAAAAATGACTCCAAGATTTCTCACAGTATTACTAGAGGTCAGGGTAATGCCATCCAGAGTAAGGATCTGGTTAGACACCATGTTTCTAAGATTTGTGGGGCCAAGTACAATAACTTCAGTTTTATCTGAGTTTAAAAGCAGGAAATTAGAGGTCATCCATGTCTTTATGTCTGTAAGACAATCCTGCAGTTTAGCTAATTGGTGTGTGTCCTCTGGCTTCATGGATAGATAAAGCTGGGTATCATCTGCGTAACAATGAAAATTTAAGCAATGCTGTCTAATAATACTGCCTAAGGGAAACATGTATAAAGTAAATAAAATTGGTCCTAGCACAGAACCTTGTGGAATTCCATAATTAACGTTAGTCTGTGAAGAAGATTCCCCATTTACATGAACAAATTGTAATCTATTAGATAAATATGATTCAAACCACCGCAGCGCAGTGCCTTTAATACCTATGGCATGCTCTAATCTCTGTAATAAAATTTTATGGTCAACAGTATCAAAAGCAGCACTGAGGTCTAACAGAACAAGCACAGAGATGAGTCCACTGTCTGAGGCCATAAGAAGATCATTTGTAACCTTCACTAATGCTGTTTCTGTACTATGATGAATTCTAAAACCTGACTGAAACTCTTCAAATAGACCATTCCTGTTGTGAAAGTGTAGGAACACGGACCCACAACAGGGGGCGCAATGAACGGACAATGGAGAAGGTAAATAACAAGATTTACTTCTGTGAAACAAGCACAATTAATATAACAAACACAATTTGGGGTCGAATCCGCTGGTGTCGTGTGGGCAGGCTCGAAGGTAGGAGACGTCCGTCTCAGTCGAACCGGAACCACCCAGATCTCCTCTGCCACCGAACCCTGGAAATACCGGAACCGCCAAGTCCCGAATTCCTAGGTGGCCACTGCCTCCGCTCGTCGGATCCGGTACTGCTGGCAGGAGAGAGCAACAACACACAGGCGTGGATGACCGCACCCAGTAACGGAGAGGGGAGAAGCCGCCTCCACCTCTTGTCAAAGAACAGCAGGAAGGTGAGTACTTATCCAAACAATGAAGCTATCTGTAGTCACCAGTCCTGAAAAGGTTTAACAGGTTTAGCTGGTTATGCAATATATAAATGCAGAGAATACTACTTTAGTCTTAGGCGATATCTCGGCACTGAGGTGGAGACGCCGTCCTCCTGATATACCTCTGTGCTGAGTGGAACAGCTGTGTCTGGTGATGGGTGACAGCTGTCACCCAGGCTACTCCCATGATGCGGCAGCGCCCTCTGGTGCCTGGAGCCCGCACTCCAGGCAGGGCGCCCTCTGGTGGTGGTGGGCCAGCAGTACCTCCTCTTCAGCGGCCCACACAACAATTCCTCTGCAGATGATCAGTTAGCTGTTTTACAACTACCCTTTCAAGAATTTCTGAGAGAAAAGGAAGGTTGGAGATTGGCCTATAATTAGCTAAGATAGCTGGGTCAAGTGATGGCTTTTTAAGTAATGGTTTAATTACTGCCACCTTAAAAGCCTGTGGTACATAGCCAACTAACAAAGATAGACTGATCATATTTAAGATCGAAGCATTAAATAATGGTAGGGCTTCCTTGAGCAGCCTGGTAGGAATGGGGTCTAATAGACATGTTGATGGTTTGGAGGAAGTAACTAATGAAAATAACTCAGACAGAACAATCGGAGAGAAAGAGTCTAACCAAATACCGGCATCACTGAAAGCAGCCAAAGAGAACGATACGTCTTTGGGATGGTTATGAGTAATTTTTTCTCTAATAGTTAAAATTTTATTAGCAAAGAATGTCATGAAGTCATTACTAGTTAAAGTTAAAGGAATACTCGGCTCAATAGAGCTCTGGCTTTCAGCCTGGCTACAGTGCTGAAAAGAAACCTGGGGTTGTTCTTATTTTCTTCAATTAGTGATGAGTAGTAAGATGTCCTAGCTTTACGGAGGGCTTTTTTATAGAGCAACAGACTCTTTTTCCAGGCTAAGTGAAGATCTTCTAAATTAGTGAGACGCCATTTCCTCTCCAACTTACGGGTTATCTGCTTTAAGCTGCGAGTTTGTGAGTTATACCATGGAGTCAGGCACTTCTGATTTAAAGCTCTCTTTTTCAGAGGAGCTACAGCATCCAAAGTTGTCTTCAATGAGGATGTAAAACTATTGACGAGATACTCTATCTCACTTACAAAGTTTAGGTAGCTACTCTGCACTGTGTTGGTATATGGCATTAGAGAACATAAAGAAGGAATCATATCCTTAAACCTAGTTACAGCGCTTTCTGAAAGACTTCTACTGTAATGAAACTTATTCCCCACTGCTGGGTAGTCCATCAGAGTAAATGTTATTAAGAAATGATCAGACAGAAGGGAGTTTTCAGGGAATACTGTTAAGTCTTCAATTTCCATACCATAAGTCAGAACAAGATCTAATATATGATTAAAGTGGTGGGTGGACTCATTTACATTTTGAGCAAAGCCAATTGAGTCTAATAATAGATTAAATGCAGTGTTGAGGCTGTCATTCTCAGCATCTGTGTGGATGTTAAAATCGCCCACGATAATTAGCTTATCTGAGCTAAGCACTAAGTCAGACAAAAGGTCTGAACATTCACAGAGAAACTCACAGTAACGACCAGGTGGACGATAGATAATAAATAAAACTGTTTTTTGGGACTTCCAACTTGGATGGACAAGATTAAGAGACAAGCTTTCAAATGAATTAAAGCTCTGTCTGGGTTTCTGATTAATTAATAAGCTGGAATGGAAGATTGCTGCTAATCCTCCGCCTCGGCCCATGCTACGAGCATTCTGGCAGTTAGTGTGACTTGGGGGTGTTGACTCATTTAAACTAACATTCATCCTGCTGTAACCAGGTTTCTGTAAGGCAGAATAAATCAATATGTTGATCAATTATTATATAATTTACTAACAGGGACTTAGAAGAGAGAGACCTAATGTTTAATAGACCACATTTAACTGTTTTAGTCTGTGGTGCAGTTGAAGGTGCTATATTATTTTTTCTTTTTGAATTTTTATGCTTAAATAGATTTTTACTGGTTATTGGTGGTCTGGAAGCAGGCACCGTCTCTACGGGGATGGGGTAATGACGGGATGGCAGGGGGAGAGAAGCTGCAGAGAGGTGTGTAAGACTACAACTCTGCTTCCTGGTCCCAACCCTGGATAGTCACGGTTTGGAGGATTTAAGAAAATTGGCCAGATTTCTAGAAATGAGAGCTGCTCCATCCAAAGTGGGATGGATGCCGTCTCTCCTAACAAGACCAGGTTTTCCCCAGAAGCTTTGCCAATTATCTATGAAGCCCACCTCATTTTTTGGAGAACATGCGGCTAAACATGTCACTCCCGGTCCGATTGGGGAGGGGCCCAGAGAAAACTACAGAGTCCGACATTGTTTTTGCAAAGTTACACACCGATTCAATGTTAATTTTAGTGACCTCTGATTGGCGTAACCGGGTGTCATTACTGCCGACGTGAATTACAATCTTACCAAATTTACGCTTAGCCTTAGCCAGCAGTTTCAAATTTCCTTCAATGTCGCCTGCTCTGGCCCCCGGAAGACAATTGACTATGGTTGCTGGTGTCGCTAACTTCACATTTCTCAAAACAGAGTTGCCAATAACCAGAGTTTGATCATCGGCGGGTGTGTCGCCGAGTGGGGAAAAACGGTTAGAAATGTGAACGGGTTGGCGGTGTACACGGGGCTTCTGTTTAGAACTACGCTTCCTCCTCACAGTCACCCAGTCGGCCTGCTTTCCCAACTGCTCTGGATCTGCTGGAAGGGAACTAACGGCGGCTAAGCTACCTTGGTCGACAACGACACAAAACAAAGACTCACAACCCCGACACACAACACAGACACACACCAAAGACTCACAACCCCAACACACAATACAGACACACAACAAAGACTCATAACCACAACACACAACACAGACACACAACAAAGACTCACAACCTCAACACATAACACACACACACAACAAACACTCACAACCCCGACACACAACACAGACACACAACAAAGGCTCACAACCCCGACACATAACAATGACACACAACAAAGACTCACAACCCCGACACATAACAAAGACACACAACAAAGACTCACAACCCAAACACATAACAACGACACACAACAAAGACTCACAACCCAAACACATAACAACGAAACAAAACAAAGACTCACAACTTCGACACATAACAATGACACACAACAAAGACTCACAACCACAACACAGACACACAACAAAGACTCACAACCCCAACACACAACACAGACACACAACAAAAACTCACAACACTGACACACAACAAAGACTCACAACTCCGACACATAGCAACGACACACAACAAAGACTCACAACCTTGACACATAACAACGACACAAAACAGACTTACAACCCCCACACATAATAACGACACACAACAAAGACTCACAACCCCAACACACAACACAGACACACAACAAAGACTCACAACCCCACACATAACAAAGACTCACAACCTCAACATACAACAAAGACTCACAACAAAGACTCACAACCCCTACACAACACAGACACACAACAAAGACTCACAACCTCAACACACAACACAGACACACAACAAAGACTCACAACCCCAACACACAGCACAGACACACAACAAAGACTCACAACCCCAACACATAACACAGACTCACAACCTCAACACATAACGACACACAACCCTGACACATAATAACAACACAAAACAAAGACTCACAACTTCGACACATAACCAAGACACACAACAAAGACTCACAACCACAACACAGACACACAACAAAGACTCACAACCCCAACACACAACACAGACACACAACAAAAACTCACAACAACGACACACAACAAAGACTCACAACCTTGACACATAACGACACAAAACAAAGACTCACAACCCCCACACATAATAACGGCACACAAAGACTCACAACCCCACACATAACAAAGACTCACAACCTCAACACACAACAAAGACTCACAACAAAGACTCACAACCCCTACACACAACACAGACACACAACAAAGACTCACAACCTCAACACACAACACAGACACACAACAAAGACTCACAACCCCAACACACAACACAGACACACAACAAAGACTCACAACCCCAACACACAACACAGACACACAACAAAGACTCACAACCCCAACACATAACACAGACTCACAACCTCAACACATAACGACACACAACCCTGACACATAATAACGACACAAAACAAAGACTCACAACCCTGACACATAACGACACAAAACAAAGACTCACAACCCAAACACATAACGCCACACAACAGACTCACAACCCAAACACATAACAATGACACACAACAAAGACTCACAACCCTGACACATAACAACTACATACAACAAAGACTCACAACCCAAACACATAACGACACACAACCAAGACTCACAACCCCGACACATAATGACACACAGCAAAGACTCACAACCCCAACACACAACAAAGACTCACAACCCCGACACATAACAACAACACCAAACAAAGACTCACAACCCCGACATATAATAACGACACACAACAAAGACTCACAACACCTGACACATAACAACAACACACAACAAAGACTTACAACCCTGACATATAACAATGATACACAACAAAAACTCACAACAAACACTCACAATAAAAGATTCATAACAACGACTCCCAACAAAGACTCACATCCCTGACACATAACAAAGACTCACTACACCTGACAGATAACAATGACTCACAATAACGTTACATAACAAAGACACAACAAACACTCACAACTCTGACACATAACAATGACTCACAACAATGTTACAAAACAAAGACACACAACAAAGACTCACGACCCTGACACGTAACAACTACACACGACAAAGACTCTCAACCCTGACACATAACAATGACACACAACAAAGACTCACAATCCCGACACGTAACCAAGACTCACAACCCCGACACATAACATAGACTCACAACACCAGACACATAACAAAAACACACAACCCAAACACATTACAACGACACAAAACAAACACTCTCAACCCCGACACATAAAAACAGCACACAACAAATTCTCAGAACCCCGACACATAATGACTCACAACAAAAACTCCCAACCCTGATAGATAATAGCAACTCACAACAAAGGGTCACAGCCCAACACATAACAACACACAGCAAAGACTCACAACCACAACACATAACTATAACACACAACAAAGACTCACAACCCTGACACATAACAATGAAACACAACCCTGACACATATCAATGACACACAACAAAGGCTCACAACAAAGACTCACAACCCCGACAGATAACAACTCACAACAAAGACTCACAACCCAAGCACATAACAATGACACAAAACAAAGACTCACAACCCTGACACATAATAATAACACACAACAAAGACTCACAACCTTGACACATAACAACGACACACAACAAAGACTCACAACCCTGACACATAACAACAACACACAACAAAGACTTACAACCCTGACATATAACAATGATACACAACAAAAACTCACAACAAAGACTCACAATAAAAGATTCATAACAACGATTCCCAACAAAGACTCACAACCGTGACACATAACAAAGACTGACAACACCTGACAGATAATAACTCACAACAAAGACTCTGTCACAGTTGAAATATGTAAAAAAAGCAACTCAGTTAACTAACACAGAGAATGATCACACTAGAGACTGAGTTGCTTTTTTACAGATTTCAACTCTGACATCTTGGTCCTTTGAGCCGGATGGTCATCAAAAGGCAGGATGAGTTGAGAGCAGGAGACTTTTATGTGACAGAAGACTTGGGAGACCCGCACTATTATTGGTCCTTTGATATATCTCCGGGACCGCCACTTTGCGTTCCAGAAACATTACTGAAACAAGCCACAGCACTTTCTCATCCAAATTCCACTGAGTTTATGCCAAATGATGGCCTGCATTTAACCATGTACTATAAACAATCTCCTGGATTTGACCAACTATATGATGACAAATTACAAAAATGTTCACTAGCCCTGCTGTCATTGTTGTATATGTTTTCTGATGGCCAGGGCATGATTGGAGTAGGGGTGGGCATCTCCACGGACGCCATGGCATGTTTCCATGGTTATTCTGACCCCCACATCTCCTTGGCAAAAACAGCAGATGCTCCATGGTCTGATGTAGGATTGTTTGTGACGCGGTGTATGGCAGCAAGAGACTGGACCGAGACAAAAGATGGAGAAGAATACAGCGCAGGATTGCACGCTTACCGATACAGACTAAATTGGGCAGCTCCAGCACAGGCTGCAATCCATACACATGGAGAGACTACACAGGAATGAACTATGCATTTGCTGTCAGAAAGTGACAACATTGACTTAGCTGCCGTGCCTGACTTGTGGTCCCAGGGACCTGCTGACGTAGGACTGATTACAGGGATACAACCAATTCAGATACGGCCCAAAACTGAATACAGACCCTGTATGCGACAGTATCCTTTAAAACCTGATGCTATTGAAGGTATAAGGAATGTAATTGAAGCCTTATTATCTGCAGGAGTGTTGATTGAATGTCCAGATTCACCTTATAATACACCAATATTTCCAGTGAAAAAAGGCACCTCCCTCCGTGGGATGGACAATGGTGCAAGATCTTCAAGCGGTTAACGCTGCTGTGATTCAAAGTCCCCATGTGTTCCAGATCCACATACGCTGCTGAACTCTTTGGATCCCCAAGCCAAATGGTTCTCAGTTGTGGATATAAGTAACGCATTTTTCTCTATCCCTATCATGAAGACAGTCGTTTTTGGTTTGCGTTCACATTTGAGGGAAAAAGATACACATACACCAGACTGCCTCAGGGCTTTGCTGAGAGCCCTACTATCTATTCACAAGCCATGGCGAGCAATCTGACAAAATTCATTCCACCTAGTGGAAGTCAAATCTTGTTGTATGTGGACGACATTTTAGTTGCATCAGAGACAAAACAAGCCTGCACTCAAGATACTTTAGCACCGTTGACCTTTTGGGCACAGAACGGACATAAAGCTAGTAAGAACAAACTCCAATATTGCCAATCACAAGTAAAATATTTGGGACATAATCTCAGCGCAGGAGGCTGCACTATTCTTGAAGCTAGAAAAACAGCCACCATTGACAAAGAAGCAGATGATGTCCTTTCTGCAGGCAGTGGATACCAAATTTTGCTGAAATAACAGGACCCTTACTAAATATGATATATGGGGAAAATCTTCCCATGTCCGTCACTTTGATATGGACAGAACAAGCAAAGCAAGCGTTCTGTGATGTTAAAAAGGCTTTAGCCTCCAGCACAACGCTGGCTCTACAAGATTACACCAAACCTTTTATTCAAATGGTAGATTGTAAGGGGGATTTTATGACATTAGTGCTCACACAGCAGTGTGGCGGTAAGCTGCGACCAGTAGCTTTTTATTCCACCAGGTTGGACCCTGTGGCTAGGGCTTTACAACCTTGTGTCCGTGCTGTGGTCCCAGCCTCCCTGGCTGTACAAGCCTCTGCTGGAGTAGTGTTGTTTCATTCTTTGACATTGAAAGTGCCACATGCTGTGTCTGCACTCTTGTTACAGACAAATATGATTTTCCTCTCCCCAGCCAGACATTTGTCATGTATGACTACCTTGTTATCTCAGCCACATCTTACTGTGGAAAGATGTTCTGTTTTGAATCCAGCCACACTCCTCCCGGTCGAGGGTGAAGGCGAGCCACATGACTGTCTCGCTGATTCAGAGGAAATTCATAAACCCCGCCCTGATTTAAGGGATGTCCCGCTGCTGGGTTCTGAACTTATTTTTGTTGATGGGTCTTGTAAGAAAAACCCAAATGGTACAAATGCTACAGGTTATGTTGTCGTTTCCACCAACAAAATTTTAACTGCACAATCATTATCCAACCATTTGTCGGCCCAGGCTGCAGAGCTTATAGCCCTGACAGAAGCCTGCAAATTAATGAAAGGGAAAAGAGCGACCATATATACCGATAGTCAATATGCATTCTCCACGGTCCATGTATTCGCTCAATATTGGAAAAATAGAGGGATGATTACATCATCTGGGTAACCTATTTTGCACAAAGATCTGTTGTTGTCATTACCGAACGCAGTCCAGCTTCCCACAGCTGTTGCCATCTGTAAGTGTGTTGCACATACCACTGGTCAGGACCCTGTCTCCTGTGGGAATCGTTTTGCAGATGAGACTGCCAAGACGGCAGCTCAGGGTGCGCTGGAGGTCCTGCTTTCTGCAACTGACAGCTTAGAGCTACAGATTCTTAAAGATATGCAAAATCATGCTCCCGCATCAGAGAAAGCACTTTGGGGACGTCACAACGTTCAACAAACCGTCAATGGTGTGTATGCCTGATCCTCAAACAAACCGGTCCTGCCCCGCAGCCTTTTCAAGTGGGCAGCTGTCATAAGTCATGGACCATGTCACACTTCTACGGCTGTGATGGTTGGACTGGTTAATGCTCATTTTGTGACGTTTGGATTTCAGGCATATGCAAAAAATTACTGCAGAGCATGTTTAATTTGTGCAAAGCACAACCCGCAGGGGGGTAATGAGAAACCTAAACGAGGGAAATTTCCAACCCCTCAATACCCGTTTCAAACGATCCATATGGATTTTATTGAATTGAACCAATGTGAAGGGAAAAATATTGCCTAGTATTGATTGATGCATATAGCAAATGTTAAACATGCAGATGCTTTAACAGTTGCAGAGATACTTTGTAGAGACATAATTCCAAGACATGAACTACCTGAAACAATGTACAGTGATAATGGTACACATTTTGTAAATAAAATCATCCAACATTTGACAGAACATTTGAAAATAAATGCAAAAACACATTGTGCTTATCATCCTCATAGTGCAGGTTTAGTGGAAAGAACAAATGGGACAATTAAAAGTAAGCTCAGAAAATGTATGGAAGAAACAGGAAAAAACTGGGTTTATGGTTTGGATTTGGTGAAACTGTACATACATATAATACCCAACTCAGACTGGCCTTACGCCATTCAAAATCTTGTATGGCAGGCCCTACAGAATACCAGATTTACAGAAAATAGCTGGGCCTGATAGTGAGGATGAGGGATTAGTTGATTATGTGAAACGTGTGTTATCCCATAAGAATGTCATACAAGCTAACAAGATACCAGACTCTCCTATTTCTGTGCAGGACCCTGAGAATCAGATCAGACTGGTGACTGGGTGCTGATAAAGACTATTAGGAGAAAGAACTGGTCATCTCCGAGGTGGGAAGGCCCATTCCAAGTGCTGCTAACCACCCCCACTGCAGTGAAAATTGCAGAGAGGTCATCTTGGGTACATCTATCCCACTGCAAAAGACAAAGATACCTGAAAGATCCCAAACAAGACAAGGGGAGCGACGTGTAACAGTGTCGGCAGATGGCCTATAGGCCCAGCAACGGCTGTAAGGGCATCATAACAGAGACAGAGAGTGACCAGGAGTGAACAAAGACAAAGACCAGAGGTTGAAGCAGATACCAGGGTCCTGAAGCAGACGAGTAACCAGCTGTGACCAAGGAGAGGCCTGTCAACTTGAACCAGGATCAGAAGCAGACGTACTACAAGCTTGAAATACAGCACTGACGTGACCAGACCAGGAGACAGAAGCAGACAAAACTGCATCTTTGAGAATGGGAGACAAGAGAATCTTGTTCTATGCCTGTGCACCTGTGTTTGAAGAAAACGTCAAGAACAGGGCACAAGACAGAGTACATGACACATTATTTTAATTCCACTTGCAGCATGCCTTACACATACTGATGATAGTACAGATTTATGCACTACAGCTGAAGGGAAATAACATAAAAAAAAGTTCCAGATTCCCTCAGTCCCTTGCTGAACTGAACTGAGACTGAACTGTCCCCTTCAGCCCCTAAGCCCACACAAACTGCACCTTTTGAACTGTCACCAAAGAAAGAAGACATCTTTAAGATCAGAACTGTAGTTTCTCTCTGTCCCTTGAAAGAAAAAAAACCAAAGCAAAAAAAAAAAAAAAAAAACAACACAGGGACAGAGGGAGAGAAATATCAACAGGTTGTTCAAAACACTGTTTTAGCCATGGAGAGCTTTGCTGCCAAAGCAGGATGCAAACGTCGCACCCTGATGTTGATTTTGATGATTATTGCTGTGACTGTGGCATTTACTGTGTGGTGGTATGAAAATGTATATGAACCACATTACAATTCAGACCAGAAGAAAGTGAAACCACAAAGTTTTGAGTGGATGTTTGATACGCCACGTAACCCATATCAAATGAACAGGTGGTACAGATATGCTAAGTTCTTGGCTGATGGAGTGAATGCAAACAACTGTTATGTATGTTCTTTAATGCCTGTCTCTGCTGCACACCCACGTATAAAACCACTGCCGCTTTTGTACGTTAGTCTTTTGTTTCCACGTGATAGCATCAGCAGTTAATACTATGGCACTCAATCACTTGGTTCATGAACATACAGGCTCTTACATCACCATCAAGGTGCCAAAAAACATATCATTTAAGAATTTCCTAGCAGCAGAAGGGTCACTGGGAGCACCTGTGCACACTAACCTTTTCCTTGATCCCTGAGCTCAACTCACCTGTTATGCAAACAACCAGCCTTTGTTCTCTGGTCCAATTACCAATATGGGCAAAGTTGCTAAGCCATTTTGTAAAGTGATTTTGGGGCCATGCACTCGCCTGCCAGATGGAAGCTTTAATCATACTCAAACTCCCCATGGGGGTAAGTGTATAGATTACTTCCAAGCACTGGACCCGACGGGGACTTACACTCAGGTGAACATGTACTGGCTGTGTGGCCACAACGCCTTTGTAGCCCTCCCCACAGGATGGACAAGGAGATGCACCCCAATAATCATGGCTCGGCACTCCTACGTCGTAGCTGCTCACCCCTCGACCAGTCATCGCTTCAAGTGGGACTTGGCTTCCCATGACCCTATATGGGGAACAGATGTGCCTCAGGATGCAAAGCTGTGGTCTACAGACCAGAAGGTCCTACTGTCGCTCTTCCCCTGGGTGGGCGTGGGCAAGGTGATGCTGCGCGTGGAGACACTAAATTATCGATTTAGTTATTTTGTGAACTCCACTGTTGAGGCTCTTAAAGGCATAAGGGCGGAGTTAACAGCTCTGCGGATCATGGAAATGCAAGATAGGATGGTTTTAGATCAATTGACTGCGGCTTCGGGCGGAGTATGTGCCATGGTGGGTGAAAGCTGTTGCACTTTTTTTTCCTGACAACGACAACGATGGGGGGTCCATTGGCTTGGCTATTCAAAATTTGACGTTGTTAAGGCACACTGTAGCTGAAGACTTTGTTACAAGCAGTAGCTGGACCTCGTGGCTCTTCTCCGGATCATGGTACATCATCCTGTTGAGAATGCTCACCCCACTTGCTGTTTTTCTAGGCGTACTGTGTCATGATTTGTTGCATAATCCCTATTGTATGATTGTTGGTTCGACAGATGATTTCCACTACAGTTGATGGTTTGCTGCTAGACCGCAACTACATTTTCCTGTTGCAATCGCATGATGCTCCAGGTCGCTCTGTCTAGACTGGGCGTATTATCGATTATATACGTTGTTTCCTCTGGGTGTAAGGTTTTGGTGTTTCTGAAAAAATGATCGGGCCACTGAAAGTCCACAGCTGGAGGTGGTGGCTTTGTGATGTTGAGGATGTAGACATTAAAAACAGGAGGGAATAATGATAGAGTTTTCTATATATTGTCAATATTATTATCAAATATTAATGGCTTTGTCTTTACTTTGATGCCTTTACTTTGATGAACTGCCTTTCATCTTGTTTTGATTCTGTTCTCTGTTTTCCATATATACATATGCATGTGTAAGAGTTCATGCACCATTATTCTTCTAAATAATCACTCATTGTTAAAACAGTAATATAAACTGAACTGTTGAAGTAACATCTGTTCTTCTGCTTAATGAACGCACAGACTGTTTTGCTAAAGCTATGCTTTTGTCGAACACAGATTAGTATTTCCGCCTTGAACAGAGAATAACACAGCTTATACACTAGTTCAAGGCTGGCGCTGTAATGTCTCAATTTGAATAACAATTACTATCTGTCTGAGCAAGACTGCAGGGCGCCTTCCAGGTGCGAAGTGATAAAAGTATGAATTGACTGAAGAAACGCAGTTGTGCCTTGTATATTGTTTTGTAATATGTCTGTCTGCAATAAATTCAGGAGCAGAGTGGGCGGGCCCTTCAGAGCTGACTGACGGACAGTGACGAGGGGTCACGCTGGCTCTCCCTGATCAGGAAATGAAATTCAGTCTCTAGCGTGATCATTCTTTGTGTTAGTTAACTGAGTTGCTTTTTTTATAGATTTCAACTCTGACAGACTCACAACCCCGACACATAACAATGACACACAACAAAAACTCTCAAGCCTGACAGATAATAGCAACTCACAACAAAGGTTCACAACCCTGACACATAGCAATGACATGACAAAGACTCACAACCCTGACACACAAGAAATACTCACAACACCTGACACATAACGACACAGAACAGACTCACAACCCCGACACATAACAATGACACACAACAAAAACTCTCAAGCCTGACAGATAATAGCAACTCACAACAAAGACTCACAACCCTGACACATAACAATGACATGACAAAGACTCACAACCCTGACACACAAGAAATACTCACAACACCCGACACATAACAAAGACACACAAGAAATACTCACAACACCCGACACATAACAAAGACACACAACAAAGACATACAACCCAGAAACATAACAATGGCACACAACACAGACTCACAACACCGACACATAACAATGACTCACAACCCTGACACATAATGACACACAACAAAGACTCACAACCCAGAAACATAACAATGGTACACAACAAAGACTCACAGCACCGACATACGAGGTCTGTGAGAAAACTATCCGACCTTTTTATTTTTTTCAAAAACTATATGGATTTGAATCACGTGTGATTACATCAGACAAGCTTGAACCTTCATGCGCATGCGTGAGTTTTTTCACGCCTGTCAGTTGCGTCATTCACCTGTGGGCAGGCTTTGAGTGAGCACGGTCCACCCCCCTCGTCGGATTTTTATTGTCAGTGAAATGGCTGAGAGGCTGCCGCTTTGCTCCATGAAATTTTTTTCAGAAACTGTTAGAGACAGCCAGTTGGAAACCATTCGAAAGATTCAGATGGATTTCGGTGAAGATTCTGTCGGCGTCACACGGATTAAGGAGTGTTAAAACCTTTTTAAAGACGGCCCACAGTGGCGGAGGGCACGCGGCGCACTGAGCGGCCATCGACAGGCTGGAACGACCAGATCATTTCTAAACTGAACGCTGTGTTGATCCGGGACATCATGTGATTACCACAGAAATGGCAAGAGAGCTGGACATAGCACTTTTGCGGCACATTCCACTGTTACAGGAGATTTTGTAATGAAAGACATGCGGAGGATTTCGCGCGTCGGCACGGAAAAAAAAACGCTCAACAAAAAACACCTCCATGTTGGAAACCATTCGTAAGATTCAGACGGCTGTCAGTGGCTTTTCAGTCGAGTGAGTATCTGAAAAATTGTTTAAGAGCTGGGCATGTTCCAACACGGAGGTGTTGTTTGTCCCGCGCCATGAGCGGCTGCGTCTCGACGCGCGAATCCGTCGGTACGTCTTTGATTACAAAATCTCCTTTAACAGTAGAATGTGCCGATAAAGTGCTGATCCGGACCTCTTCTGAAACTTCTCTGCTAGTCACATGACGTCCTGCATCAACAGAGCCTTAAATTTGGAAGTGATCTGATCGTTCCAGCCTGTCGATGGCCGCTCAGGGCACGGTGCGCCCTCCGCCGCCGTGGGTCGTTTTTAATCCAGTTTTAATGGTCCTTAATAAGTGTGATACCGATAGAATCTTCACCGAAAGCCATCTGAATCTTCCAAATGGTTTCCATCTGGCTGTCTGGCAGAGTTTCTGAAAAGCTTTCATGGGACAAAGCGGCAGTCGCTCCGCCATTCCTAAACAATAAAAATCTGACGAGGGGGGTGGACCGTGCTCACTCAAAGCCTGCTCACAGGCAAATCAATCAATCAACTTCAACTTTTTTCTTATATAGCGCCAAATCACAACAAACAGTTGCCCCAAGGCGCTCCATATTGTAAGGCAAGGCCATACAATAATTATGAAAAACCCCAACGGTCAAAACGACCCCCTATGAGCAAGCACTTGGCAACAGTGGGAAGGAAAAACTCCCTTTTAACAGGAAGAAACCTCCAGCAGAACCAGGCTCAGGGAGGGGCAGTCTTCTGCTGAGACTGGTTGGGGCTGAGGGAAAAAACCAGGAAAAAGACATGCTGTGGAGGGGAGCAGAGATCGATCACTAATGATTAAATGCAGAGTGATGCATACGGAGCAAAAAGAGAAAGAAACAGTAAATCATGGGAACCCCCCCACAATCTACGTCTAAAGCAGCATAACCAAGGGATGGTCCAGGGTCACCCGATCCAGCCCTAACTATAAGCCTTAGCGAAAAGGAAAGTTTTAAGCCTAATCTTAAAAGTAGAGAGGGTATCTGTCTCCCTGATCTGAATTGGGAGCTGGTTCCACAGGAGAGGAGCCTGAAAGCTGAAGGCTCTGCCTCCCATTCTACTCTTACAAACCCTAGGAACTACAAGTAAGCCCGCAGTCTGAGAACGAAGCGCTCTAATGGGGTAATATGGTACTACGAGGTCCCTAAGATAAGATGGGACCTGATTATTCAAAACCTTATAAGTAAGAAGAAGAATTTTAAATTCTATTCTAGAATTAACAGGAAGCCAATGAAGAGAGGCCAACACGGGTGAGATATGCTCTCTCCTGCTAGTCCCCGTCAATACTCTAGCTGCAGCATTCTGAACCAACTGAAGGCTTTTTAGGGAACTTTTAGGACAACCTGATAATAATGAATTACAATAGTCCAGCCTAGAGGAAATAAATGCATGAATTAGTTTTTCAGCATCACTCTGAGACAAGACCTTTCTGATTTTAGAGATATTGCGTAAATGCAAAAAGGCAGTCCTACATATTTGTTTGATATGCGCTTTGAATGACATATCCTGATCAAAAATGACTCCAAGATTTCTCACAGTATTACTAGAGATCAGGGAAATGCCATCCAGACGCAATGACGCAACCGACAGGCGTGAAAAAACTCACACATGCGCACGAAGGTTCAAGCTTGTCTGATGCAAGCGCACATGATTCAAATCCATATGGTTTTTGAAAAAAATAAAAAGGTTGGATACTTTTCTCACAGACCTCGTATAACGACTCACAACCCTGACAGATAAGAGCAACTCACAACAAAAACTCACAATCCTGACACAAAACGACTCACACCAACACATAACAACGACTCACAACCCTGACACACAACAAAGACTCACAACCCTGACACACAACAAAGAGACAACAAAGACTCACAACCCCGACGCATAACAACGACACACAACAAAGACTCACAACCCCGAGAGATAACATTGACATACAAAAAAGACTCACAATCTTGACACATAACAATGACACACAACAAAGACTCACAACCCTGAAACATGACAACGACACACAACAGACTCACAACCCCAAGAGATAACAATGACATACAAAAAAGACTCACAACCTTGACACATAACAATGACACACAACAAAGACTCACAAGCCTGACACATAACAACGACACACAACTAAGACTCACAACCCCGAGAGATAACAATGACATACAAAAAGGACTCACAACCTTGACACATAATGACACACAACAAAGACTCACAACCCCGACACATAACAACGACACACAACAAAGACACACAACAAAGACTAACAACCCCGAGAGATAACGACATACAAAAAGGACTCACAACCCTGACACACAACAAAGACTCACAACCCCGACACATAACAACGACACACAACAAAGACTCACAACCCCGACACATAACATCAACACAAAACAAAGACTCACAACCCCGACACACAACAAAGACTCACAACCATGACACATAACAAAGACTCACAACCATGACACATAACAATGACACACAACAAAGACTCACAACCCTGACACACAACAAAGACTCACAACCCTGACACATAACAATGACACAGAACAAAGCCTCACAACCCTGACACAGAACAATGACACACAACCCTGACACATATCAATGACACACAACAAAGACTCACAACAAAGACTCACAACCCCGACAGATAATAACAACTCACAACAAAGACTCACAACCCTGACACATAACAACACACAACAAAGACTCACAACAACGACACACAACAAAGACTCACAACAAAGACTCACAACCCCGACAGATAATAACAACTCACAACAAAGACTCACAACCCTGACACATAACAACACACAACAAAGACTCACAACAACGACACACAACAAAGACTCACAACCCTGACACACAACAAAGACTCACAACCATGACACATAACAATGACACACAACAAAGACTCACAACCCTGACACACAACAAAGACTCACAACCCTGACACATAACAATGACACAGAACAAAGACTCACAACCCTGACACATAACAATGACACAGAACAAAGACTCACAACCCTGACACATAACAATGACACACAACAAAGACTCACAACCCTGACACACAACAAAGACTCACAACCACGACACATAACAAGGACACACAACAAAGACTCACAACCCCGACACATAACATCAACACAAAACAAAGACTCACAACCCCGACACACAACAAAGACTCACAACCATGACACATAACAAAGACTCACAACCATGACACATAACAATGACACACAACAAAGACTCACAACCCTGTCACATAACAATGACACAGAACAAAGACTCACAACCCTGACACATAACAATGACACAGAACAAAGACTCACAACCCTGACACATAACAATGACACAGAACAAAGACTCACAACCCTGACACATAAAGTCTCACAACCCTGACACATAACAATGACAGACAACAAAGTCGCACAACCCTCACACACAACAAAGACTCACAACCCTGACACATAACGACACACAACAAAGACTCACAACCGACACATAACATCAACACAAAACAAAGACTCACAACCCCGACACACAACAAAGACTCACAACCCTGACACACAACAAAGACTCACAATCCTGACATATAACAATGACACAGAACAAGACTCACAACCCTGACACATAACAATGACACAGAACAAAGACTCACAACCCTGACACATAACAATGACACACAACAAAGACTCACAACCCTGACACACAACAAAGACTCACAACCCCGACACATAACAACGACACACAACAAAGACTCACAACCCCGACACACAACAAAGACTCACAACCCTGACACACAACAAAGACTCATAACCCTGACACACAACAAAGAGACAACAAAGACTCACAACCCCGACATATAACAATGACACACAACAAAGACTCACAACACTGACACACAACAAAGACACAACAAAGACTCACAACCCCGACGCATAACAACGACACACAACAAAGACTCACAACCCCGAGAGATAACATTGACATACAAAAAAGACTCACAATCTTGACACATAACAATGACACACAACAAAGACTCACAACCCTGAAACATGACAACGACACACAACAGACTCACAACCCCAAGAGATAACAATGACATACAAAAAAGACTCACAACCTTGACACATAACAATGACACACAACAAAGACTCACAAGCCTGACACATAACAACGACACACAACTAAGACTCACAACCCCGAGAGATAACAATGACATACAAAAAGGACTCACAACCTTGACACATAATGACACACAACAAAGACTCACAACCCCGACACATAACAACGACACACAACAAAGACACACAACAAAGACTAACAACCCCGAGAGATAACAACGACATACAAAAAGGACTCACAACCCTGACACACAACAAAGACTCACAACCCTGACACACAACAAAGACTCACAACCCCGACACATAACAACGACACACAACAAAGACTCACAACCCCGACACATAACATCAACACAAAACAAAGACTCACAACCCCGACACACAACAAAGACTCACAACCATGACACATAACAAAGACTCACAACCATGACACATAACAATGACACACAACAAAGACTCACAACCCTGACACACAACAAAGACTCACAACCCTGACACATAACAATGACACAGAACAAAGCCTCACAACCCTGACACATAACAATGACACACAACCCTGACACATATCAATGACACACAACAAAGACTCACAACAAAGACTCACAACCCCGACAGATAATAACAACTCACAACAAAGACTCACAACCCTGACACATAACAACACACAACAAAGACTCACAACAACGACACACAACAAAGACTCACAACCCTGACACATAACATCGACACAAAACAAAGACTCACAACCATGACACATAACAATGACACACAACAAAGACTCACAACCCTGACACACAACAAAGACTCACAACCCTGACACATAACAATGACACAGAACAAAGACTCACAACCCTGACACATAACAATGACACAGAACAAAGACTCACAACCCTGACACATAACAGTGACACAGAACAAAGACTCACAACCCTGACACATAACAATGACACAGAACAAAGACTCACAACCCTGACACATAAAGACTCACAACCCCGACAAATAACAACGACACGCAACAAAACTCACAACCCTGACACATAACAATGACAGACAACAAAGTCTCACAACCCTGACACATAACAATGACAGACAACAAAGTTGCACAACCCTCACACACAACAAAGACTCACAACCCTGACACATAACGACACACAACAAAGACTCACAACCGACACATAACATCAACACAAAACAAAGACTCACAACCCCGACACACAACAAAGACTCACAACCCTGACACACAACAAAGACTCACAACCCTGACACATAACAATGACACAGAACAAGACTCACAACCCTGACACATAACAATGACACAGAACAAAGACTCACAACCCTGACACATAACAAAGACTCACAACCCCGACACATAACAACGACACACAACAAAGACTCACAACCCCGACACATAACATCAACACAAAACAAAGACTCACAACCCCGACACACAACAAAGACTCACAACCCTGACACACAACAAAGACTCATAACCCTGACACACAACAAAGAGACAACAAAGACTCACAACCCCGACATATAACAATGACACACAACAAAGACTCACAACACTGACACACAACAAAGACACAACAAAGACTCACAACCCCGACGCATAACAACGACACACAACAAAGACTCACAACCCCGAGAGATAACATTGACATACAAAAAAGACTCACAATCTTGACACATAACAATGACACACAACAAAGACTCACAACCCTGAAACATGACAACGACACACAACAGACTCACAACCCCAAGAGATAACAATGACATACACAAAAGACTCACAACCTTGACACATAACAATGACACACAACAAAGACTCACAACCCCGAGAGATAACAATGACATACAAAAAGGACTCACAACCTTGACACATAATGACACACAACAAAGACTCACAACCCCGACACATAACAACGACACACAACCATGACACATAACAAAGACTCACAACCATGACACATAACAATGACACACAACAAAGACTCACAACCCTGTCACATAACAATGACACAGAACAAAGACTCACAACCCTGACACATAACAATGACACAGAACAAAGACTCACAACCCTGACACATAACAATGACACAGAACAAAGACTCACAACCCTGACACATAAAGTCTCACAACCCTGACACATAACAATGACAGACAACAAAGTCGCACAACCCTCACACACAACAAAGACTCACAACCCTGACACATAACGACACACAACAAAGACTCACAACCGACACATAACATCAACACAAAACAAAGACTCACAACCCCGACACACAACAAGACTCACAACCCTGACACACAACAAAGACTCACAACCCTGA